>NW_007577892.1:424580-441251 GCF_000690725.1 Stegastes partitus
ACCTATCATAGTATTGTCCTAGCAACCTTCTTTAAATGACAGTAATTTGCAAATAGATATTGTATATGAGGACTAGGGAATTTTCTGTGCAACCTGAAGTGTATAACCTCAAAATTAAAGACTTATGACGTATACAGCAGGATAATTCTGAATCAGTAATAAACCCGAAGATAAGCAGTGTGTCGCAATCATCCAACTACTTTGCTCACTCTTGGGTACTAGGAGATTATATTGCTTGTGTTCTTATGCGAAATACTTTTACAATATCAGTTAACAGTTTGGGAAACTGATTGATCTTAGTCTATCCATCGATCCATTCATTTTCTTCCACTTATCCGGAGTCAGATGGCAGAGGCAGCAGGTGAAGCAGGTCATTCCAGACGTCTCTTGCCCCAGCAACCCTTTCGAGTTCCTCCTGGGGGATCCAGAGGCATTCCCACGCCAGAGAAGACATGCATTTTGTCCAGCAAATTCTGGGTCTACCCTGGGGTCTTCTCCCAGGGGGATATGTCTGGAAAATCTCAACACAAGTCATCCAGAAGGCATCTTAATCAGATGTCTTAACGTCCTCAATTCGCTCTTTTCAATGCAAATGAGCAGCGACTCTACTCCGAGCTCCCTCCAGATGTCCAAGCTTCTCACCCTATCTCTACATCTGAGCCCAGCCAACCTAAGGAGCAAACTAGTCTCAGGTGGTTGTACCCGCAATTTCATTCTTTTGATCACTACCCAGAGTTTGTGACCACAGGTGATGGTTGGAATTCAGATTGACTGGTAATCCCTCTTCATCACGATGGCTCAGTATAATGCCGGCATGACTGCTGATGCTGCACCAAGCCACCTCCATTTTCCCATCACTCATTAACAAGATCTCAAGATACTTAAAGTATAAAAAATAAATAAATAAACTCGTCGCATGGGGCAGCACTTCCCCCCAGCACAGACTGAGCAATCTGAAATTCCAGCCATTCTAGACTGATATCAGTCTAGTGGTGAGAAATTTGGAGCTGAATATTTTGAGACAAGGAATATGAATGTAGTACAGGAAAACAGATACTTCATACAGAAATATCAAAGTACAGAGTATAAAAGAAATTTACAATGAAAAAAAAAATACAGAAAGAAATTTAATAGTGATTTGTTGAGTATGAGGTCTAAACATCTCTACTGGAAAATGCCAGGGAAGAGAAACATAGAAACCACACCCGAGTTACACTGGCAGATTTTAAAGAACATTTTTCTTCTACAATTCTTTAGTTGGAAGCCCAAGAACAAACCTGAGAAATCTTCAGTTCACAGATGTAGAATTTAACTAGGTCACAGCTGAAGTGAGGCAGCGTTGGGCTCAGCGTGACAGAGCCCTCACGAGAGCTCTATCAGAAGGAGCCCCGATATCAAGAAATGATTCACATTTATCTTCTTGAGCTGGGCCTGCCCCGAACAGAGGTTGGATTTGTACGCAACCAAGGTTAATTGGCCAGTTACTGTGATGTAAACAGGTTAACCACTGTTTACGTGGAAGTTCACTGAAATGTAAACAGAAACTGCTTGGATCAAATACAAAATGTGTGTGTGTGTTGTCCGAAAGGCATGTATCTAAAGTAACTGATAGAACAAAGAAGTTTCCGCTGTCTCCCAATATGTGAAGCAGTTCTCACCGGCCATGTTATCTTTAAGGACGTGCATTGTGCTCGGTACAAAACAGGAAACAGAAAACTACAAAACAGGATTATTGGGTCAGTGGAGAAATACAGATTCAGAATACATGATCGAAACATAGCCAATTATAACATTTTGAAAAACAATGTTATCAAATACCACATGTTGCAAAAGAGCAGTCTGGCAATGGTGGAGGAGGATTAAGGACACTTTTTTTTTTTCATTTAACCCTTATTTAACCAGCAGAAGGCTCAAAGAGATTAAAAATCTCTTTTTCAAGAGTGTCCTGGCCAAGACAGGCAGCAGCACAATTGACAAACAAGGTCACAACAGCATTCACACAGACATCACACTCAGAATACATGGTGAGATTAAATTTAGACAACAAGAAATGAACATATCAGCAGATATCAGAAACATAACTAGCAAAAATAATTATCTTTCAAAACATCTACAGACTGATGTTTTTGCCTCCAAGTCATTTATAAACACTTTAAAAGTGTTTAAAGCAACCAGCTCTTGCAGTTTCAGATCTTTTTGTAGTGTTCCAGGGAGAGGGAGCAGCAAATTTAAAAGCTTTCTTTCCCCAATCTGTTCTAGCCTTGGAAGCAGACAGTAGCAATAGATCTTGGGACCGCAGACTGTAACTACTTGCAGCTTTTGTACAAATAAAAACCTGCAAATAACGAGGAAGCAAGCCTAAAATACATTTATAAATTAAAACATGCCAGTGTTTTTTCCTTAGTGTGGTCAAATCTGACCATTCAACATGAGAGTAAAACAAACAAGGATGAGTGAAAGACTTAAAATTGGTGATAAACCTTAAAGCGCCGTAATACACTGAACCTAAAACACTCAGGTTTTGAGCGGAAGCATTCATGTATACCGTATCTCCATAGTCCAACACAGACATAAAAGTGGCAGCAACCAGTCTCTTTTTGGCCTCACAAGACAGGTAAGACCTGATTCTAACATAAAACCCTGTTTCAGTTTAAGTCTCTTTGCCAGCTGCTGGATGTGAGGTGTGAAAGAGAGACAATCATTGATTAAAATTCCAAGGCATCTATACTGAGACATGTACACAACTACTGGAAGTTCATGAAACTGGGACAGTAGGCACAAGCAGCGGCTGAAGTGGACAGCCCCGGTGGAGAGAGAAGTGTCGTGGTGGTCTGAGCAATCAGAGGCTGCCCTGTAGGACGCCTTGGAGACAGCGGACTGGGACCATTTGACTGGGACGTGTTCCAACGCAGCTCCGGTGATGACGTCAGTTTGTTTATGGAGGCAGATGTGGTATTTATTGGGAAACTAGTGGAGGACACTATCCCCAAAAGAACTGTCAGGGAGTTTCCCAATCAGAAGCCGTGGATGAACAAAGGCATCCGTGACACTCTGAAGTCCCGCACCACCGCCTACAACACAGGACTCACAATCAGAGACTTGGGACTTTACCGGGCCGCTGCATACAGTCCCACCTGGACACTAGGAAGGGTAATTATGTGCAAATGCTGTTTGTGGGCTTCAGTTCAGCATTAAACACCATAATCCCCTCCAGACTGGTCACTAAGCTGCAGGACCTGGGATTCACCTCCTCCCGGTACAGGTGGGTCTACAGCTTTTTGACCAGCAGACCGCAGGTGGTTCGAGTGGGCAATCACGTGTCCCCCTCACGCACCCTGAACATCGGTGCCCCCCAGGCCTGTGTGCTGAGCCCTCTGCTGTACTTGTCATAAGGCAGAAGTGATGGGTTTTTATCATTGTATTGGTTTGCAGTGTTTATGCATGCTTTTATATTTATTTATGCATGATTTTACTTATTTTAATTTTTTATGCCTTGGGTTTTATTCTGTTTTATTTGTGTTTTACATTTGATGTTTTTATGTGCAAGCATGCAATACTGTGACACACTTCTAGCCTTAATTGAACTTAATGAGGAATGATCTGCACGTGTGGTTGAGCTGATGGACCGCATAACCAGCCACTAAGGAGAAGGAGAGGAGAAATCGTGGCCAATCCGTGGCTGGGGGGAGGGCGCAACGGCAGCAACAGAGGAAGAAAAGGCCCCACAGCAGAGGAAGAGGAGGTGGGCGCGTGGTAGCAGAGACACACCTGTCCTGCAGTGTGGCAGCGATGGAGGTGAGCGCGGGGTAGCAGAGACACACCTGTTCTGCAGTGTGAGCGCCGTTGGGTGTGAGCAGCGATGGAGGTGAGCGAACCAGCCGAGACGGACGAGGGGTTTCCCCAGACGGTGCGACCGGGTTCTAGAGGAAGAGCAGGTGAGCGCGTGGCAGCAGAGTCACACCTGTTCCGCAGTGTGGCAGCGATGGAAGTGCGAGAACCAGCCGAGACGGCGAGGGGTTTCCCCAGACGGTGCTACCGGGTTCTAAAGACTATCCGCCAACGCCTGTTTCCTCCGGCCTGGGTCGCCAGTTGCCATTTGTGTTCATAGAGGGCTGGGCCGGAGCCAAACACGTGGACTGTGGTGTGGCGCCAGGACCCCTCAGGAGAAGATGGACCGCGCGAAAGGAGAAAGATTGTTACAGACTGCTAGGGCCTTGGCTGACTGTGGGTTGGGTGAAGGCAATGTTCATTGTTTTATTAAATGCTTTTATGGTGATCTTTTGTCCCGGTGGTTATTTTAAAGCTCTGCTTGATTAAGAACCTGTTTTGAGTCCTAAGTGGCGTTGTCGTTTTTGGTCCTTTAAAATATTATCAGTTTAATTTTAATTATAAATTCTGGTTTTATTGTTTTTAGTTGTTTTAAGCCCTACACCAGCTGGGTTTTTTTTTTTTTTTTAACATACTCTCTATACATGAATGACTGCCTGTCCACATCAGACTCTAAGACCATCATTAAGTTTGCGGACGACACAGCAGTGGTGGGTCTGACCTCCAACAACAATGAGGACTATTTAATGGAGATCACCCACCTGGAGGACTGGTGCAGAGACAACAGCCTCCTCCTGAACGTCAGCAAGACTAAAGAGCTGATTGTGGACTACAGCAGAGGGCATACCACCCACTCAGGATCAGCAGGACAGAGGTGGAGCAAATGGAGAGCTTCAAATACCTGGGTGTTGACATCACGCAGTACCTGATGTGGTCCTGTCACATAAACACCCTGGTGAAGAAAGCTGGACAGTGTCTCTACCACCTCAGACACCTGAGGGACTTCCCAGCTAGCAACGAATGTTCTCACAACTTTGGCAAACATTCCCTATAAGTTCTCTTAAAGTTTTTTTTAATTTAAAAAAAATTAATGTAATGTTCAAAGAATATTACAATAACATTTAGTCCTGTGATAGACTGGCAACCTGTCCAGGGTGTCCCCTGCCTTTGCCCTAAGTCAGCTGGTATAGAATACTAACTGAAATATTGAAAATAAACCAACATCTTTATTTTTTCTTGACATAATTCATCTAAATGCAGTGTGATTATTAGTTTGGCTGTACTAGATATAAGAGCTAATTTGGTTCTGATTGTATCAAGCTGTGTGGTGCAGCTCTAAGGAATTGTAGTTTTAAAATATATTAGTGTTTTTCCTTAGATTGAAAATTATGAATACTGAATTGAGAGTACATTCAGGATTTACCCTGCCCTGGCCTCGTATGTTCACCGTGAGCCAGGGCTGGTTCACGTGTTACCTGATAGAATTTGAATTTAATTTTCAGACTTGCACCAATAGCGGAAGGCTGAGGAGGCGTGGTCTGACCCCTGACACCAAAGCTTGTGGGACACAATCGGAACCTGCTAATGGCTCTAAAGTACACTTAGTGCCTATTCCCACATTCCTCCAGGGAGGCAAGGCTCATGGTTCGGATGGTAAGATGGTAATAACTGTTTTGAACAGTGACAATTCCAGGTTTTATTGGTCTTTTTTGGGTGGGTGAGGGGCAATAGGGGGCCAATGCTATATTTTGGGAGGCATCCAATTACTGCGTTATTCATAAATGTAGTCTATCGTACTTTCTCGAGAAGTGTTCTTTACTTGTACAATGTACAGTAATTGCTTCTTTCAAAAACAACTCATGATACTCAAACTGATTCACAGTGTGTAGATTCATGTTAAAATAACAGCCTGATGGCTCAAGGTAAATTAAAATTATACATACATGTAAATACACACATAAACACAATGCTCTCCTCTTTTATATTAACAATGTTGTTCTTAATTTGCTCTGAGGAATTTCTGTCTGTCCTGCTCTGCGTTTCACCTAGTGCTGATGGACTACAGCTGCTGGACTGGCCCTGCTTTGGATGCCTGTCCTCAGAACTGTCCCCCTGAACCTGTCTAGGTTCACTGATCTGACCCTCACATGGCCTCGTCTTAACTCTGTTCAGGACTATTGGGGTCTTTTGGACCCCAGGGTATTTGGTGTAGGTGACATGTATTGTTTTCTGATTTTTAAAGATTTTATTTTGAAATGCAAAAAGAGGGGCATTTGTCATGCATTTGGAGCCAAAAATACGTCAACCTATCAGAAATTTTATTTAACGTAGTATAAAAGTCTATAATGAATACCAACAACTATTTTGCACATATTCTTTCTTGGGGTCCAGTGGACCCCCAAAGACCTTCTATGTATGGCAACATGAAAGTCCTAAACAGGATTAAGATAACTAACAATGCTGGCTGTGCCTCTTTGTGACATTTCTGATCCCTGCTGCTGTAACAGAGACTAAACGTCACCATTCAGTTGTAACTCAGACTTGAGATTGGGAATGCCCTGGCTGCTCCCAAAAAATCTCTGTGTAAAGTATCTTCATTTAACGTTAGCAGATTTTTTTTTATTAAAAAAAAAAAGAAAAAAAATTATAAGAAGAAAAATCATTAATGCAGGAACTGCGTGACGGTTATTTACCATCTAGTTGGCACATTTCATAAGCTTCTTTACCAAATAACATCAGATTTTGTCATCAAAATATTAAATGATGAACTAAAGATAATGTGTAAATCTACGAGTTAAGATAAAACATATCAGTAACTCGTTTGTGTTCAATTTACCGTGACACTCAGCGTCTCAGAGTGGCCGTAATTGCAGAGTGAAAGTGAGAGAAGAGGTGTGCTTGTTTAGTTTTCCAGCCGGTCCCATCACATACACTACCACAATACTCTGTTCACCCCGCCCCCATAAAACTGTGCTGTAGTGACCAGCTAGCGCTCCTCAAAGAAACTACCCAATGAGAAGACAGTACTTAATTGACAGGGCCGAGAGCGGGCCAATCAGATTCCAGCAAGGACCATGGCCCCTGTGGCCCCTCCCCTCCCTTCGCTTATGGTTTTGAATAGATTACGTTATTTCTTTGTATGGATACAGTTACATTCTTGACCACAAACTAATCTCAGTCCCTTATGGTGGGGTGCCAAATGCCAGTAAGTAACCAAATGGGTACATTAGTCAAATGATAATTCCTTGTCATTGTTGCATTTTTTGGCCCGTGAGTGAAACAAATCTTGGATCTTGGATGCAGGTTAAGTGATAACTTCACCAGCAGAGTCCATTGATTCCTGATAACGTAGCTATTGTCACAAACTCATATAATTTAGTATACTAATGCGCTGAAACCCATGCATTTTGCATTATTTGCACCTTTATTTAGGAGGTAAAAATGATGACAATGCAACCCTTTTCTCACAATATGACCTATCCAACCCAGTCTCACGGCAGTGCGTGAAATAGTCACAAAACTTAATCTATTGATTCGTGTCCAACTTTTTTGTGTTCCCCATGAATTATTTCTTATTGTTATTGCACAGCCTTGAGAACAGTCACTTTGCATTTCAGTGCACATACTGTATGAGCATGTGACAAATTAAAAAAAAAAAAAAAAGAATCTTGATAATCCAGAATTAGTGTATTTAAACATAAACAAATAACCCCCCAAAAATTCAGTTCTTTGTTACAAAAATAATTATTTTTTTCAGATGTCACATTCTGGCAATTATTTTTGGAAGTTTGCTTTAAAATGAATAACCCCCCCAAAAAACGAACTAAGAACTAAGAATAAATGGTGAATTATCCAATGATACCTAGATTGTAATCTGAATATAAATTTCAAGAACTAATTCTGAATTGTTAAAACTGAATGTAGACAGTTGAATTTTTAGTGCAGATCAAATATACTTTCAGAACAACTGCATTTAATTTTAAAGTATTACATTCAGCCTTAGGTTTTTTTGGAATACGGTTTGAATCAAATAAATTCAAATTATGAGGTTCAAATTCTAATTTTTATTACATTTGTTCAAGTTGAGTTGTTCAAATTCAATAAATAATTCTAATTCAGTTTTTAGTGGCCCACATTTCTGTCTATATATTCAGCCAAAGAACATTTATTAAAATAATACATTGACTGTCTATTTATCAGCAGATAATCTTTACATATGCAATGAATTGGTTTTACTGTGTTTTGAATTTTGTTCTGTACACATAATGCCATTTTTTCTGTTGTTTGATGACTTAATTGTGAATTTAAAAGCCTCTTGCTTCCTGAGCTACCTCCAGTTAACTTGACGCAACTGCCAGCGTCCACACAGCCTTCTGCGACATGAATTATCGCCTCAGTGTACCGAACTGAGCACATAACATTTATCTATGAAAATTTAGGTCTTAAATTAGGAATTAATTTCAACATTCACACAGTCCATTTGAAAAGCAATATCTAACAGTGTACTATAATTATTATGACCATTTTGCATTCAGTTCATGTCCATCCGATAAAAGAGTAGGTTTACCTGTCACTGAAATACAGCCACTTCTTCTGTTAGCAAAATATCTCTGGTAGGTGGTTGCTAGTTCGAAGCCCTCCAGCTGCAAGTGCAAGCAAGTCACTATTGGGAAAGAAACAGTGCCTCCAACAGAGGCAGCTTCCAGAGATGCTTCAGATCAGCATCAGCATTTTTTGACAGATCAATAAAAAGAAAACTTAAAAAAAAAATGTGTCTGGAAAAACTCTGTTTATTAGAACAGTGATGAAAAAATTAAACAAAAGCTGGAACAAAATGCAACATGCACAAATCAGATGTGTAAACAGAATATAACACACAAGCAAAGTAAGACACAGAGCAGATTTAAAATCATTCAGTTCACAGAAACAGTAAAGACATAAGTGGTTCACATTTTGCAATTTAATGACAAGTATACTGTGAACAGGATTGTAGAATAACATTTTCCTGAAACACTAATTTCTTGAAGTACACAGATAGGAATTAAAAAGCAACAAAGAGGTCATTTTGGCAGAACTTTACCAACAAGCTGAAATAACACAGAAAACCTGAACCCGAAGATGCAGGCTCAAGCTCCCGTAGGCCTCAATCTGATATATTTTAGAGACCACAATGTGGAAGACTGACAAGAAGAGGGCAAATTTACACACAGCATCAAATTAGGAAGAAATTGTTTTTTTTTACACCGCATTAAAAATCTTAACCATGAACTTTGAGGGTAATATTATAGTTTGTGTCATTAGAATTTGAGATTTAAGAGTGTTCTATTTCGATTAGTTTGTACTAGATGTACAATGCCGATAAACTGAGCAAATTTTCCTGAGTTACCACCACTGTAAGGATCTACTAGAAAGAGCAGTAGCATGTAAAATGACCGTCACAGTGCTCCGACAATAAAAGAAACATCTCAGATAGACAACAATCGTGTATGACACAGAGTGCTTGGTAATGATAATGAAGTCAGCGAAGATTGTACTGAAGATGTGTTAGGGTTAGTGAACATGCATCACATACACTCATATTTAAACACAGGTTTTTAATGCATGAACTGGTATGCTTTAAGCAAAGGGTCCTTATGAAACTATACTCCTAAAATCCTAAAAATCATATATAAAACTGAAAAAGACAACAGATTGAAAAATATATAACACAAACCAATGACATAGAAATTTACAGTAGCACAGTTTTCTAGCTGTTAACTTGTAACCACCAATGACAGTTTTAAAAATGTACGTACTGACAAAATGATTATCCCACACACTTCATAGATTAAATATGAATTCAATCAGAAATAAATTATGAAAAAGAACTGATGACTAAAACAGCAGGCTGTGGTTCTGGTCTACTATCAGAATATTTAATGTTAGTAGCATAAGTGCATGAAGGTTTTGGATGCATGTTTGTATTACACTTTCATGCTAAGATGCACTTAAGGTTTGGCAGCAAGGCAGTGGACACAGGCAGTTATGGAGGAGGCATTAAAGGTAGACAGACAGCGGGAGGAGACTCGGATAAAACAGAACAGATGAAGACTTTCTTATTGTTGTGACACAACAATGCTTCATGTTGAATGTGTATAGTACCAGTGAGCATATAGCCAGCATAAATGTAACTGCAGTCACAGTAACACAATGCTTTAGCTCATATAGAGCTGGGTATCAATAAGCAAAAAAAACCAGACGAAAAGTAAACAGTGCTTTCACAACACAGCAACATCACAAACCAGCTGGGAGAAACTCTTATAACAGCAGACGAGAGCAGAGAAACTGAGCTGTGATAAGAGACTCATGCAGAGAACCCAGGCAGCTGATAAGACAGAAGGAGAGTAGATCTGCCTGGTCACTGGTTTGGTTGATTCTCTTTAGCCGGTATGAGAGTTGACCTACAGAACAGAGTGAAAGAGAGAAAGAGAGAGGGGTTTTCATTAAGCTAAATGTCACATTTCTACAGTAATTCTGAAATTAAATGGTGACATATGGTGCCAAAGGGTTTGCTGATGAAACACACTGTTGCGTCCTCCACTTGAGATATCACATGACGTGTTTTATCAGACCAGAGTCCAGTGAAGTGCAGTTGAGGAGACCGTGTACACACGAACGTAAGTGTGATGTCCGTATGCAATGAATGAGCTACCTGATGTTGACCCCGGTCAGTTTCTCCACTGTGTCAGGCAGCCGGGTCATGATGCTCAGAACCTCTCCTGACAGTTTGGCTGCACCAACCTCTCCGCTGCCGCTGAACACCATGGTGATTTTGCAGGCTTCACACAGAGGCTTGCTGATCTCTTCTGCCATCTGGTGGAAGACAAACACTACAAAATGTTAAAACCAGAATCAAACGGTTACTCCACCCGACTAGACTCAGCATTAAAGCTTGTACCTAATCTTTTATGAATGCAAGTAACCCTCTGAATGTTTTTGGGTTTTTTTCCCCTCCTGTCACAATTTTTCTCACTTTGCAATATAAAGTTTTGCACCTTTATGGAAATAGTACCATGACTGGAAGGAGAGAGAACTCAAACGTTTTCTGTGCAGGAGGACAAAGTTATCATGCCAGAAAACATTACAAAAAATGTTAAAAACTTGAACTTAATTTCTTTGACTGTATGTTTTGCAATAAATGAAAAAACATATGGTATTACCAATACTTCAAAGACGTGACCTTACATACTATAAATACATTATTATTTACATTTTTAATTTGTTTCCATACTTCTCCCATCTGCTCTGTGTAAACACAGCCTGCAGTTCAGTTGAAAGGTCCCTGAATTTTTGTCATTTGACTCTTGCCGACAACTTAATCACTACTGGCTTCACAGCAGTGCTAAGCAGTACGGAATTTTTTGTTTATTTACAGAATCAGAATCAGAATCCACAATCAGAATCAGAATCAGAATCAGAATCCACAATCAGAAAAAATACTTTTTAGAGAACATTTTTCATGTAGAATAGAATGACAAAGGAATTCTCAAGACATATCATGAGTTTAAGCTTAAATTTGGCCAAGTTTTCAATAAAACGACACATCACAGATTAGCAGTTTAAGGACTTTTTGAAAAATCCAATGATTCTTTTTGTTATACAGTTTGAAGCTATGATAAATTGTGTCATATTTAAGATTCTTTTTAAAAACATGCCTTTCAAACCTGCTGCTGGGTTTTGGGGTTAAGCAAAATTAAGTAAATTCATCCTGACCATAGGCACTTTTTAATACATATGCTATGCATGACTCAAATCAAAGTTTTTTTTAATATAAGTTTATGCTGATTTCTGACATCTTTCTCTGGCACTAAGTTGCAATAGCTGGGTAAAATGTGTATGTGTATACTGAGTATGATGTGACTAAGAAGACTATCAACATTGATACCTTCCTTCGTATTTTTTTCCTACAATTTGTTTTCACCAATACGTTTTTTCATAATGTCAGTGTGGTAATCCAAGTTTTTATGCTATGGTTGTGAAATATTGTTTAGTGTCTGTTCCTGCGTTTGTGGTGGCTGCTAGTGTTTTTCAGGCTTGACGGGGTCTCTGGATGGGAGAGGTTTCACTCATTCTCTCCCACACCTGAGGCTCATCATCATTTAGCGCTGGATACAGCCTGCCTCCACCTGTACTCCAGCACCAGTGGATTACTCTCCCATGAGTGGTAACAGGCCAGCATGATTGCATTGGAGAATTGTGCTTAAAGGAACTCGCTTTGTCTGACTTCTGCTTTTGTCTGCGTTCTCCACCAGGACCTCCCTGACGGACCTACGGATTCCCCAGCCCAGCCTCTGCAGCTGAGCACCCAGCCACAGCCGTACAGCCTCCCTGTCATGTTTGGAACCACGCCCACACCCCCCTCCCTCACTCGGCTTCCCTCACATGCTTCTCGGTGTCACCTGTTCCCTGTAGCCTGAATAAATCCCTCTTTTCTAACCACCATACCCTCTGTTGCTTTTTGGATCCACATCCCACTGAATCTTTACAGTCAGTCTTAATAACTCACTTTAATTTAGTCAAATGGAAGCCAGGAATGAATCTGTAACAAAAACACAAACTACACACATTTAGTAGTGATGCATAAACTAACAGCAGAATGTATAAGTGTTTATTATCGACTGTGCAGGAGGATGGCGTCTCTCACCAGAGGCAGTTTCTCCAGCAGCATGTCTACCATGGCGCCGTCCTTGTGCTCCTCAGCTTTCTTCACCATCTGCTCTGCCTCGGCGTGACCATTGGCCTCCACTGCAAACGCTTCAGCCTCACCTTTAACCTGAAGGACACAAGAGGACGGGCTTACTGTACTGAAAAGTGCCTACCATGATATACAGAAACTCAAGAAAGCTTGTAGGCACAAGATCTACATTATAGAACATGATGGAAGCATAATTTCCATTTAAAACATTTTAGCTGAGTTGAGATTCACCCAAAGGGAAGTGTGACTCACCCTTATGGACTCAGCTTCCGCCTCCGCCTCGATGATCAACTTAAGGCTGACAGAAAGAAATGCACAGAGAGCAGACAGACATATGGTTCCGACAAGTTACTCACAGGTAGATAGATCCACTTTCACATTGCCATTACAGTTCCATCAAACATCTGGCAAGCCTAAAACATCTGGACTGTATCTGGTCTATAGGATGCCAAAAGTGTCTAAAGTCAGTTACCATAAAACATTACAATGCAGATTGCACAGTAATTTAAATGAACAATAGCAGCGCAAAAGGCAGAAGTAATGTCTGATCTTTACTCTGACATTTTTTTACTTTTATTTCATCCCAAAGGAAGTGCTCCACTGTGTTTGAAGACCCCATATTATGGCTTTTGTTTTTTCCCCCTTCTTTTATTGTTTCATAGCTTTTTGGTGCATTTAAATTACTGCAAACTTAAGAAGCCCAAATTCCATAACAAAGGTAGTTATTCTCTTTCCAACATAAAACATGGTTTGTTACTTATCTACATCACATGTAAGGCCACATGAGTGTCAACATGACGTCAAGTATAATCAAGGCTAAACACATTTGCATAGCGACTGCTAGCAGCTGATTTAGCACATCCTCAGACAAAAAAAAAGAGCAGTTTCCTCACAGTCCACATTATTTTCTCGCTAGATATCTGGGGTTACCAACATTCAAGCTGTCAACGGTCCAGCTGACCATCAGAGCAGAATGGGCTTTTCATGGGGCGGACTGCAATATGTAGCGTTGAAGACAGAAGATGAAGAGAGGTGCTGTAGCAATACACAATATTAGAATTACAATCTGCTTTTAAAACATTAAAGCATGCAGATCTATTATATAAAACAACAAAAAATAAACTATAGCCTTGTAAATGCGCATAATATAGGATCTTTAATAATTCTGCACACGTCACTATGATGCAGAGACACTCTTTTCTTTCTCATTATCTTGTGGGTGTTTAAATGATGCAAAACAAAAACAGACTTGAAGTCCCACCTGCCTTGTTATCCATCTCAGACAGAGCCAAACAAGTATCATAAAAAGAAAGGTTTAAACTGACAAATAGAAGCTTGCATACTACATGACTGCAAGAACTCCCCTTTAAAGCATCAGCTCATCTATAGAGCAACAGGAATTAAATTCTTTCCTGGGGCTTTAACCTCTGCTACTCGGATTGAAAGACTGCCTGTCTGTTCACAACACCATCCTGTGTTCAGGAAAGTAGCCATGAGAATGAAGCTGCAACTCACCGGTGCGCCTCAGCCAGTTTCTCCAAGCGGTAGCGCTCAGTATCGGCAGGTTTCTTCACCTTGGCCTCCAGCTCCTTCTCCGTGCGGGTGATCTCCTGCTCTTGCAGCATGATCTGCTGTGTCCGCTCAACCACCTGGACCTGCATCTTCTCCTCCTCGATGTGCTGCTTCGTCTTTGCTACCTGTGAAGGAAAATACACATCATATTTCCGCATTCAGTGATACAAAATATCAGATCCAGAATGTGTTACTGGTTTCCAACAACCAAAAAAAGTGCAATACATAAAGTGTGTTACTGGTTTCTCAACTTCACAACACTTTCTTTGCAGTTAGAACTAGATCAGTGCTCCACAAACATCCAGCTAACTGGTTGACAAACAGCATTAGCTGCTTTCATATCCACCCCTGTGTACCTGAAGCTGGTAAGTCATCTCTGACTCAGCCTTCTTCGTGTTCATTTCAATATCATAGGCTGCCTTCTTCAGCTCATAGTCCCTTTGGGACTTTGCCATGTCAATTTCATTCTTGTACTGAGCTGACACTTTCACCTGCATTGCATGGGCTTCCTGCAGAGAGAAACAGAGAGACAAAAGGGATCAATAGGAGCCACTTAAAAAGTTGAAGATCTAGACAAATTTCACTGATGAGAACACAAAACAGACGAAGGAAGAGACAGAAAATTCTATAAACAGCGTTCTGGAAACATGATGAATATAAAGACAATCTCTGTCACATGCAAGAGGTAATATTTATCTACGTGTCTCTCATAATAAAGAATTCAACCTTGTTTCTGCCTCTGCAAAGACAAACTCCTACATCTGATCCTGATCACAGTGTCTCTCTTGTTCTGTGCTTCTCCAATGCGAACGTCTTTCTGAACTTGCGCTGTTCAAGCCTTTCCCAGCGAATACAGATAATCCTGTGCACCAAAAAGGGGATAAAAGATCAGATTAATTTCTGTTCAGTTTTAAATCTTGGAAAACATCACAATATTTTGAGATCAAAACTAGAAATGTTCCTCCTCTCGAAACGACATTTCTTGAAGCATCTGGTATGCTGTTTTTACACGTGACAGCAAAGCGATACCTGGTCATCATGAACGTCTTTGAGCGTGTAGCTGACCACGCTTATGCCCATGTTGACCAGGTCAGAGGACACCACCCTGAAGACCTGCTCTGAGAACTTCTTGCGGTAGTGAAATTCTTTGTTCTGAATTCTGTGTCTCTACAGAATGCTGCAGTTGACCCGTTTACAGAATTCATTCAGACACATTCGTCTCTCACATCTACCCACACATACAAACATTGCAAAAAGGTTCTGTACATAAAATGTATTTTAAAAAAAGCATGTGCAATGGTTGTGGTGTGGAAAAAAATTGAGATCTGCTCATGTGAATGCAGGTGGGTTGTGACAGCTGAGAGCCACTCGGCATGCGGTGGAACCCAACGAAAGAGGAGACGGGGTTAAAGGGAAAAAACAAGTTTATTATCCCTTTAAGCCCTGAGCTATTTTTCAGGCCTTTGCTCGAAAATGTACATACCCATAATGAAAACAGTTTATCTCTGCAACCACAAGGTCTATTTGAATAATTCTTGTGTCATAATAAAAGGAACACTTGTAAGATTTGTTCAGATGTGCAAATTTCAGTATATATGTTCCTGGTTAAAAGTAAATGTAGATGGCACACACACAAACTAAAAAATTTCAGGTTCGCCTAAAAAAAAATAGCAGTTTCAGGATAATTATCTCTTTGGAATGATCCAGCTGCAGCTCTAAACCTCTCATAAATCATAGCACTATATGTGAACATTCTCTCTGCAAAGGCTGACTCTGATAAAGTGAGTAGAACAAAATTACACAGTTTTCAGTCCAGACAGTTCAGGCGAGGTGACATTTTTGCACACTTTGGCACAGTTTGGTACACTAATGGTGTTCAATACATCCAAATACAGCAGTTTTTTATTTTTTTTAATTTTTTTAAAAAATTCAACCAGACATTCGTCTCCGTTGCGCGGCCTGTGCGTAATGGGGACCAAGACGGCTGTGAAGCTTCTGTGGTGACGCACGGCTGTATCTCCGTCATGGACTGGTCGATTTCGGTGATTGACCCCTCCTTCGAATCGTTAGAGCCAATAGAATACAGCGATAGCCACCAAAACGAGATTGACAGCACTTTTAGCCAATCAGAATCAGCAGGACACCAGCTTGTACTCGCTCGTCCGGCTTGAGGTAGTGCCCTAAAGGTTTTATTTATTTATTTATTATTTTTTTATTTATTTATTTTTACTTAAATTAACAAAAAATTACAGACAAAACAACCATAAAAAAGCACATAAACAGTAAGTGTACATACACCAAATTAAAATACAACGAAATCATCAAATGGACATAAAGGAATAGATCTTGCATTACAGCTTTTTTTTTTGTACACACACTTTATGTCATCATGAGTATAACTTACCCTATTTTATTGTATTTTATTACATATTTCATATTTTGATTATATAAAGGGGGCTGCAAGGTGGCGCAGTTGGTAGCACTGTTGCCTCGCAGCAAGAAGGTTGCCGGTTCGCGTCCCGGTGGGGGCACCGGAA
>NW_007577892.1:442771-444897 GCF_000690725.1 Stegastes partitus
TAATGTGTTTCTTATTATTTTGTTTGTACATTTCGCACTAGTTAAGTTGAATGATGCTATCTTTAGCTCAGGTATTGCATATGTAAATACCTGATATGATAAATGTGCCTTCATCAAAGCATGAATTCCATCAGGGGTTGCTTTCATTACAGCAGAAAATTCATCATATTTAATTGGAAAAGATTTCTCTGTCAAAAAAGACTCATAATTATATAGGTTTCCATTTCTATCATACATATCCGTGACAAATACAATACCTTTTTTTTTCACCAGTTTTCTTTATATATACTCTTTCTTCTAATGGTTATATTTCTATTGTTCCACAATATTTCTTTATGGGGAGAGAAGTTGTACACATAGCACGCCAATAGCGACTGCTGATGAAATTTTGAAAGCTTTGTAGGCAATTTTGAAATATTAGAATTGCAGCTCATTAGGAATTTTAACCCTCCAATTTGTAAAAATATGTTGTGTGGTATTAAATTCCATAAAGGGTTCAGATGTGAGTTTTCATGGTGCCTAGGGTTTGGATTGTCATTGTGTAGATTATATTTTGCTCTTGCTAAACTTGTGATTTAGTATCTTGATTGTGTCTATTCCTGCAGCACTTTATGTGACACTTGTTACCTATAGTGATTTAAGCTTGAGCACATGTTCTGCCCAGTGATTTGGCTTTCGTGTTTTGTGCTGTGTGCGCCCTGAGTAAATTCCTGTAACCCTGCTCTGTGCCCATGTTCAGTTGCTCTGTGCCAGTTGGAGACACATACTATTGGGGGCCAGTTCCCCTGTTTGTGTAATTCCTCCACCTTCCAGCAAGAGTCACCCTTGCCCCATTCCCCCACAATCCTGTGTAGTGTGTGTACTCTGTGTATATGCTCTTGTGATTAAATTGTTTAAACTTTTACTCCATGTCTGCCGTGTCACTCTGTCGGTGCTTGGGTCTCTGCACTTCTCCTAACAGTTGTACAAGGTAATCTGGGTTTCATCCGCCCAGAACTGAACAGACTTTTTTAAAGATCTAATCTGTCTGAGTCTTCACTATTGGGATAATCATGCTATATTTACATTCATAAAGGCATCTCTTCCTCGTAGACTAGGTTTCAGTCTCACTTCTGAATGCATCAAGGCAATGCCACAGATTACATTGCATAATTATCCACTGACCTATAAAATTTGCAGTAATGATGAGTTGGGGAGCACCCTAGTTTAAAATCAGCCAGGTCAAATTAAACAATAGGAAGGCAAACCAAGAAATGACTTTCGTCAGGGTGATGAGACAATTGCACTGATTTATTAGACAACCAGTGATACAGACTCATGGAAAAACTGAAGATACAGACATAGCAAACACTAATTCCCAAAAAATATGAAACTTTGTCTTTTAATCCACTTAACCACAAACAGGTAGCTGTCATTGTGGTGTGACAAAAAGTGATGCTCCTGTTTATGTATGAGAGCTCCTGTGAGAATCAAAATTCTGATTTTGTAAGGTTTTAATTAAGATGTTTGTCATGACCAGAATTATTTCAAGCACAGTTGTTGCTTGATCCCCATTTCACTGTGATATAATTTCAGAGAGTCAGTACTATCAGGAGAGCAGTCAGACAGGAATTTCAACCTCTGTTTTATCAAAGCACACCTTTTCAGTGTGCCAAGGCAGCAATAGAGCTGCATTAACTTTACAATAAATGATTAGCAATACTATTATTGTCACAAAGATTTAACGGGCGTTTTGATGTGCAATTAATACCCATTTAATTGCAGCATGGACACAAAACATAACACAAAAAGGATCACATTCTCGTTTTGACACACATACAGTGTTTCTTGAAAGCATCTCCCTTGTATTGATATAGTCAATTCCACCACAGAAAAAAGTAGCCACCTTGTGGTGAAACAATACATTTGATTGAGGGCGATGCATTGCAGGGATGATGGTATCTTCCTCCTTTCGATATGCCTAACTATCATGTCTGGTGGTGACAGGACTGTGGTTTCAGAATATGTGGATTTGGTTTGTGAACAAATGTCCCATCCATCCATTTTCTATACACCGCTTAATCCTCATTAGGGTCGCGGGGGCCCAGCCGACTTAGGGCGAAGGCAGGGGACACCCTGGACAGGTC
>NW_007577892.1:444969-478663 GCF_000690725.1 Stegastes partitus
AACCCACGCTGCACGGGGAGAACATGCAAACTCCATGCAGAAAGATTCCGGTGCCCCCACTGGGACGTGAACCGGCAACCTTCTTGCTGCGAGGCAACAGTGCTACCAACTGCGCCACCTTGCAGCCCCGTGAACAAATGTATTACACAGAAAGAAACTAAAACAATCAGTCCCCTTCAATAAACTGCAGGTAGACTGATAGCTTTACACTTAGTGTCCACAAATACCTCATCCACTTTCATCCACTTACTTAGTCGCAAAAGTTTGGGAACCTGGGGGAAATTCAATATGTTGTTGGTTGCGAAAGAAGTTAATAGAACCCTGATAACCATACATTAAACATAACATTAATTATTCAAATGTTAACACACTGTTAGTTTTTATTTAATTAGAAAATACAATTGAACTTCAAGAGTAATTGGGGTATGTAAAAAGACCCAGAGACCCCAGATCGAGCAGATATCAGAGCTTGCAAAAACCTTTTGTATCCAGCTACGAGTCATCCTGTTCCTGATTTAGGAATTTGTAGCCACACCTCTTGCAGATCTATCTACAGCTACATGCATCTCTCTTGTCTTGGACTTCCATCCCAGCAGACATGCAGTTGTATTTGAAAGGTCGCTTATTTCCAGATCTTGTCTTTACTTCCACAGTTCCCCATAACTGCCATTTCAGACAGTGGATCCTCAATCAGTCCTTTGAAGAGACCTATGGCCCCTGTGTTTGTTTTAAATGGTTGAAGTTCATCAACAGTTACAGTAACTCTAAGACAGAAAGGCATTTTATTGTAATGTTTTTTTTTAAAGTGTAAATATACATACAGTACACTGGGGGTCGTTTTTTCCCCATAAAACTGTGTCATGATGTGGCAGTTGATGTTTAAACAAAGTCAGCAAATTAAACAATTTACTGATATTACAATGTGACCAACCTGACTTCTCAATGGCTGTTGTTACGAACCGTTCAGAGACTGAAGCCTCAGACGACAGAGACACGGCAGACAGACGGATGAATTTAGAAGTTAATTTATTTACAAAGTGCGGTGCAATATTTAGAGTGAAACAGAAACACTCAGAGACTAAACAGTAAACTACAACCAGAACTAACGTAAACTGACAGGAAAACAACCTAAATACACGAGCGCTATCTAGCGATACGGCGGACTGACGGAGAACAAGCTAAACCCAAACCCGGTACTACCGAGCACGGAAAAGCGAACAATAAGCACAATCTAAACTATAAACACAATTTACACTGTATACACTATTTACAAATCTTACGGTTGACTGTCACCTGACGGAGTAGCATAGGGAAAAGGGAAGGGGATCCAGAGTGACGGAAGCAGGAGACGAGGAGCCGTAGGTAGCTGAACACGCAGCAGGCTGAGGTGAAATAATCTCCGCTCTTCGGTTACAGCTGGGGACAGCAGACAGGCAGGTGAAAGTCGGACTGGAGGCACGACTGACGAGGTTCAGACTCAGACAGGGCTGGAACTGACGGGTTCAGCAGACGAACTGGAGAACGGTCCGGCAACGTTGGTGGATTCTGCCGCCGCTTATAAAGGGCAGGTGTTGGCACTCAGTCATTGCCAACACCTGCTGCCACCAAGCGTTGCCGCCCCAGGGCACGCCCTCCTGCAGGGCTCAGGCTGAGTGGAGGAGAGAGAGTGACTGTCCGCGTGACAGATACATGGAAGCACCAAATAGTGTAAGAGTAGGACGCATGATAAATAAATGGAAAGACTTAAAAAGTTACTGGACAAAGAGAAATGATTCCACATAGGTTGCAGGGCTTGGTGAATGCTCTTTTGACAAAAAATGTACGTACACACACATGCACGCAATGTATTAGTGTATTTAAAGATGGGAATATTATACAGAAAGGCAAACTAAATATTTTGTGGTGCCACAAATGATCTGGGAACCATTCCGATAGAGCACCAAATGGTCTACATTCTTATGTTTCTTTTCTAACAAATTGAAAGTGAACTTTTTGTTTACAGTGCAGAAAAAAAAAGATTCTTCAATACTCCAACTGAAAATTGCCTGTGGGACATGACAAGCTCGAGACCTATCACTAGCTGTAGTTCCATCTCAGTGGAATGATGCAAATGATGACAAATTCCTTCGTCCCTCATCATGCGTGTACAGCTAATCGTTCTAACACACAGGGATGGGCCCATCTTGGCACTTGGCTGAGGGGCTGAGCTGCCTGATTGAATCATTCAGTAGTGGCCTGTTATCAGACTGCTGTCAGGCCCCTCAGTGCTCCTCTGGCCTTGCCTCTGTTCTCTTGTATTCAGAAGCAGCACTCACCTCTCTCTGCTGTAGTGTGTGTGACGATGGAAGTACATTATTCCAATTTTTCACAAGATGAGCTTGTCAATTCCATTCATATCCTACACACATCAGTGCAGACGACTGTGCATTTTATTTTTCTGTGGCTAGACGACAGTCTGTATGAAGCATTTCACTTTATGTGCCTTACCCACAAACAACACTATAATATTCCCATATCTCAGAATGGACTTGCAGTGTTTCTGAATTACTGAGTGTATATAACCACATGTCACCACAATCAGAATTTAGTTACACTAACACTAAAGGACTTAATGCTTTATTTAAATTTTTTAGTCAGGTTTGATTTTTTTGTGCTTATGGTTCACATACATGCTTCTAAGTGACATGTATGAACATCCTGGAGTGTAGCTTATTATTGAACCTGACACCACAGGTCAAGCATTAAACAGATCGGAGACCAGGGAAAGTAAGTGCCTACAACAATAGCCAAAGAGGCCACGGAAAACTGCCTACAACTACGACCTTAGATCAGACGAGACGACCCGCTGAATTTAAGCATATTACTAAGCAGAGGAAAAGCATGTCATAGCATGTCGTATTCTTTATTCAATGCAAGCAACAGTGTTGGCATTTTTAGTCTATTAGTTGACACTTAAAATGAAAGGCATTTTAACAAAAACTCTGTTGCTCATTTTAATTGAAGGAAAATAAGTTATGATACAACAGATTCGCATGAAATAATGTACAGGCCCTGTGCAATAATCCATCCATCCATCCATTTTCTATAAACCACTTAAATCGTCACTAGGGTCGCGGGGTGGCTGGAGCCTATCCCAGCTGACTTAGGGCGAAGGCAGGGGACACCCTGGACAGGTTGCCAGTCTATCACAGGGCTACACTTAGAGACAGACAACCAAGCACACTCACATTCACACCTACGGACAATTTAGAATCACCAATTAACCTCAACATGTTTTTGGACTGTGGGAGGAAGCCGGAGAACCCGGAGAGAACCCACGCTGCACGTGAAAGATTCCGTTGCCCCCACTGGGACACGAATCGGCAACCTTCTTGCTGCGAGGCAACAGTGCTACCAACTGCACCACCCTGCAGCCCATTATAAAACATTCTAAAGAAAAAAACAACGACAACAGTTTCACCTTAAAAAAGAAAGTACTTGGTGACAGTGTAAATGAGAAACTCCCTTTTAGCAGGAAGCTCCAACAGAACCAGACTCACGGTGGGCGGCCGTCTGCCTCAAGTGGTTTGGGTGAGAGGAGAGAGAAATAATATTATAATAATATATTATAAAAATAATTGTCGCGAGCCAGCACTGAATTATGACAGGTACAGTTGTACATGCAATCAAATGAGATACTTAAGAAGCAGATAAACCCTAATCTGACAGCTCTGCCTGCTGTGTAACCAGAGATTGGATATGAATCAGATCTGGGGTTACGTATGCAAATGGCCTAGATCTGATATGAAAAACATCTGGTTAGAGATGCCCTAAAAATTCGGTGAATTGCAAAGCTACAAGTCATATGGCATCATATTAACCCTGTAAGAAGCTATGGGCATTTACGTTTTGCTTGTAGATTACATAGCATCCTTGCAATTGACATGTACCCTTACTATAGCAAGAAAAAAAGCACAATCTGGGATACCAATATACAGTCATGGAAAAATTATTAAAACACCCTTGTTTTCTTCAATTTCTTGTTCATTTTAATGCCTGATACCACTAAAGGTACATTTGTTTGGACAAATATAATGACAACAACAGAAATAGCTCATAAGACTTTATTTAAAAGCTGATATCTACCCATATTCCATGGTTTTCTTGATAATAACCAAAATCACCTAAGTTCTTACATCAATAGCTATGGCATTATACTGCCGAAAACAGTGCTTTTAGGCATTCCCTGTTTTCTTTTCTGTCTGTTTTAGTCACTTGATACACACAGGAGTTGGTACTTGATTGCATAACCATTGTTTTTGATGACTGGGTCTTCGCCGTACGATTGTCGGCCTTCACGTACGTCGGGGTGTGGCACAAACTCCAGTTGAGACTGTGATCCGGCTTCTCAAGTTTGGAGCAGATCGGAGCACGTGTGGCGAACGTGTTACGAACCAATTTCTGTTTAGCGGCCATGGCAGAAACGCGCTCTAGCTGAGACTTGGAGCACGCGTGTAAAGTTTTAGGCCGACTGGAGCACACACGCCAGTTACTCGTCTCGTATTATGCCGTTTTAGGCGTTTTGGCCAAATTCCGGGGGTCGCCATGTCTACGTCGTCAGACTTTTGGAGACCATTTTAATTGCTTTTAATCACCACCTCCTGCAGATTGTGCTGGCCAAATTTCAGGTGTGTATGACCATCCCTGTAGGAGGAGATAGATTTTGAAAATGGCCAAAAATGAGGGAAAATTGCCTAAATTCCCACTGTTTTTTCAAAATGGCGGCCTTCCTGTTGGGTTTAGGCCTTGGTGTTCATGACTTTTTTGTGCGTCCTAACCTGCTACACATACCCACCGAATCCTGTAGCTGTAGGAGACACAGCCATCTGACAAGACTCCGCTGAATGCCAGAAACACAATAAAAATGGGCAAAATGGCCATTGATCGAAATTGCACGGGCCGCCATTTCCATCCCGTCACACTTATCCGGAGCGTTTTGATAACTTTTAATCACCACGTCCTGTAGTTTGTGCTAGCCAAATTTCAGGTGTGTATGATATAACCTCTAGGAGTAGATCGATTGTGAAAATGGCCAAAAATGAGCGAAAATGGCCCAGCATGCTCACAGTTTTTCCTACGTGGCAGATTTCATGTCAGGTTAACAGAAAAGTGCTAATGGACTTTTTTGTGCGTCACAACCTGCTACATATGTGCACTGATTTTCGTAGCTCTAAGTCAAACATAGCCGCAATGGGTCTCTGCTGAAATATTGTAGAGGGCACAGTTGAGCCGTGTTGCATTTTGAAGGTTGGACCTGGCTGACTTTTCGTTTGTCCTGACCTGCTCTATATGGCTACCAAATTGCGTAGGTCTAGGTCAAATGTGCTTCCGACAGGACTCCGTTGGAATTTTCAAGGGGGCGCTGTGGAGCCATTTTGGCATTGACATATCCAAGTCCCTTAAAATCTAAAAATTTTTTGGCAGTCCTGGTGTGTGTGGCGATTTTGGTGAGTTTTGTTTAGCCCTCAAAATCGCATTTCTTTTGGCAGAAAAATAATAATTAAACTCGCAAGTGGCATTGGACGTGGCGCACGACAGGGTTGTGGCAGAAATGCACTGCGGGAAAAGTGACAATCACCTAACGGCAACCCTTTTCTCATGAAATAGTATATGCAGTTAAGTGTCACAGTTCTGCAGAATGCTGACATTGTTCCGTTTGTCCATGAGCTGGAGATCTGACTCCATTCAAGCCTGAGGCCTCATTGTGTCTCCTCAGAAGTGCAGGAGCAGGCTGCAGTCAGAGCGTTTAGAGGGCCGCCAACAGCACGCCATTTGATGAAAAGTCACAAATTTTGGTATGAGTCATCATCAACATATAAAAGCTCATGTCATCAGATTTGAGGTCAATACAGTGGACAGGCTAATAATAGCACATGAAAGTGTAAAACATGTTCTTTCTTCTTGCCAACAGGTGGTGCTATGATTTTGAATGGATATTGGGTTTCATCAGGGCAGAACTGTGATCAAGTATGTAAAGTCTGAGGGAGATTGGAGCATGTACAGGGTTGTTAGACATGCTTCCTTTGTGATGGCGAAGGATCAAAACTCAGAGAGCCACCACGGCCACACCCTTCAACGAAATGCAGAACTTTTGAGAAATTTTTACCTTCAAATCGTACTCTACAAGCTACCCAAAATTCCGTGCTCTGTGGTTTACCCCGTAGGAGGAGTGTGCTCAGGGTGGAGAAACGAAAAATCCAAAATGGCCGACTTCCTGTTGGGTTTAGGTGAATGGTGCCACTGACTTTTTTGTTTGTTTGGATATGCTGCATATGTCCATCAAATTTCATGGATATAGGTGAAACATGCTGGCTGCAGTAGATGTTAAAAATGTACATGAAAGTGTAAAACACCTGCTTTCCTATTGTCAGCAGGTGGGCGCAATGATTGTGAATGGACATTGACATAACCTGTGGGTTTCAATAGGGTCCTTGCACTGTTAGTGCTCGGACCCTAATTAACCAATGGAAATCAGACATTGCTTTTGAACCGTGGTTTAGCAGAATTATTTTTTTTTTAAAATCTCATGAAACAGGCCTGGACAAAAATGATGGTACCCGTAACCTAATATTTTCTTGCACAACCTTTTGAGGCAATCACTGCAATCAAACAATTTCTGTAACTGTCAGTGAGACTTCTGCACCTCTCAGCAGGTATTTTGGCCCACTCCTCATGAGCAGACTGCTCCAGTTGTCTCAAGTTTGGAGGATTCCTTCTCCAGACCGCATATATCAGCCACAGATGTTCAATAGGATTTAGATCAGGGCTCATAGAAGGCCACTTCAGAATAGTCCAATGTGTTCCTCTTAGCCATTCTTGGGTGTTTTTAGCTGTGTGTTTTGGTTCATTATCCTGTTGCAAGGCTCATGACCGCGACTGATTGAACATGTCCCCAATGGTCACATTATTTTCAGTCTTTTCTCAGAGTACCATCATTTTTGTCCAGGCCTGTTTCATGAGTTCATTTTTAAAAATAATTCAGTTGAACCACGGTTCAAAAGCAATGTCTGATTTTCATTGCTCAATTTTCATAGAATTTTTTAAAATTTATTATTACTTTTGTCAGATTCAAGTTATTTCTATGACCATTGTGGGTTTTGCTTTCATTAACCAAGGGGTACCAACAATTTTGTCCATGTGTGTATACACTGCTAAAAAAAATAAAGTGAACACTAAAATAACATGTCCTCGATCTCAATGAATGAAATATTGCAGTTGAAAATCTTTATTCATTACATAGTGGAATGCGTTGAGAACGAAATAACATAAAAATGATCACTGTAAATCAAATTTATTATCCCATGGTCTGGATTGGAATCATACTCAAAATAAAAGTGGAAAATCATCTTACAGGCTGATCCAATATCAGTGGAAATTCGTCAAGACAAGTTGAAATGAGGGGCTGCAGGGTGGCGCAGTTGGTAGCACTGTTGCCTCGCAGCAAGAAGGTTGCCGGTTCCGGTGGGGGCACCGGAATCTTTCTGCGTGGAGTTTGCATGTTCTCCCCGTGCAGCGTGGGTTCTCTCCGGGTTCTCCGGCTTCCTCCCACACAGTCCAAAAACATGTTGAGGTTCTAAATTGTCCGTAGGTGGGAATGTGGGTGTGCTTGGTTGTCTGTCTCTATGTGTGGCCCTGCGATAGACTGGCGACCTGTCCAGGGTGTCCCCTGCCTTCGCCCTGAGTTGGCTGGAATGGGCTCCAGCCCCCCCGCGACCCTAGTGAGGATTAAGCGGTGTATAGATAATGGATGGATGGAAGTCGAAATGAGGCTCAGTATTGTGTGTGGCCTCCACGTGCCTGTATGACCTCTCTACAACACCTGGGCATGCTCCTGATGAGCTGATGGATGTTCTCCTAAGGGATTTCCTCCCAGACCTTGATTAAAGCATCAGTCAACTCCTGGACAGTCTGTGGTACAACGTGGCATTGGTGGATGGAACGAGACAGGATGTCCCAGATGTGCTCAGTTCAGGTCTGGGGAATGGGCAGGCCAGTCCATAGTATTGCGGCAAAACGGGACTAATTGAGGGCCACTGTGGGCTAAACTTGGGGTTCGGCTATCTGTCAGACGCGCGTTCCAAGAAACCATTCCAAAGCACTTCTGTCAGTAGCGATAGCGTTTATTCCTTCTATCCAGCAGGTTTAACTCCATATCCAATCAAATTTTCCATAGTTCAGCTGATGTATATAATAATGTACAGTGTTTTTTGTTACCAACTGTATGTGTGTAAAGTGTTCCGTGTGCTTAGCGTTCACAAACAGCTGAGAAGAGGTTCTAGGTGAGGCAGGTAGTTCTCTTGCCTCATGGCAGGGAGGGCTCATGATCCCAGACATGTGACTCCGCGGCTGCAGAGTAAGTGACAGCAAGCGCTAGACTAGGTAAGGTGTACAGTTAGCAAGTCAAGTGCAGCAAAGGAAGATCAGGAGACTTTTACAAAAAAGCAACGGATATTTTGTCCAGAAGGAGCGACGCATGGACTTCATTTAAAGGTAAAGGTAAGACCGCAATAACTTTTCAAAAAAAAAAGAAAGAAACATGCTCGTATGTGTAAAAAATGCAGATATGAAACATGACCCGCAAACTGCTGCCAATCAAATGGCAAATATGCTACTCTGTAGAGTGCATATATTTGTAAATCAGATTCTGACGAAGTCTCACCAGCCATGAACCTCACCGCATGTCACTGTTCTCCACAGCATCTCCAAACTCTGTCACGTCTGTCTCATGTGCTCAGTGTGAACCTGCTCTCATCGGTGAAGACCACAGGGTACCAATGGCCAATCTGCCAATCTTGGTGTTCTCTGGCAAATGCCGATCTCCCTGCACGGTGTTGGGCTGTGAGCACAGGCCCCACTGGTGGACGTCGGGCCCTCATACTACCCTCATGGAGTCTGTTTCTGACAGTTTGAGCTGAAACATGCATATTAGTGGCCTGCTGGAGGTCATTTTGTAGGGCTCTGGCAGTGCTCCTCCTGTTCCTCCTTGTACAAAGGAGGAGGTAGCTGTCCTACTGCTGCATTGTTGCCCTCCTACTGCCCCCTCCACCGTCTCCTAGTGTACTGGCCTGTCTCCTGGTATCTCCTCCATGCTCTGGACACTGTGCTGAGGGACACCACAAACCTTCTTGCCACAGCTCGCATTGATGTGCCATCCTGGATGAACTGCAGATCCTGTGAGATTCAAACAAGGCGCGCTAGTTCATTCATTTATCCAGTAAAATTATGTTTTCCAATCTAACTTAAAATCTTGAAAAGAAAGAAACTCAGTGGCTTCTAAGGTACACTCTAGAGGAAGGTGGCGAAGATTTGGCCAACTTGACGGACTACATAAACAAGTGCTTTGATAGGATCATCATGGGGAAGCCAAAGAGATTCACCTGGAGCCATTTCGCCACCTGGATGTCCAACGAACATTCTTATCTCTATAGATAAGAAATTGAGCAGCCTTGACGGCCGTTTATGCCTGCTGGAGATTCTCCACAAGGAGTTTCAGGCATTACGGAAGTCGCTTGAATTTAGCCAGAAACAGGTGGAGATGCTGGTGGCTGAGAACGGCAGCCTCAGAGAGTCTGTAAAATCCCTGAGAGTCCCTGTAAAATCCCCTCATCCCTGACGGGATGAAAATGAAAGGCATGGAACACGAGGTATAACCTGATATTTGCAGGAATCCCAGAACAAGAAGAGAGAAAAGACAGTCAAGGATTTCATCAGCACTCACCTGAAGCTTCCAAAAGAAATGGTATTAATATTTCTTCTCATCGGGAGAAGCTCGGAGACCGGGAGTGCACAGACAGAGACTGATTGTGGCGAAGTTTGTCAACTTCAAGCAGAAGGAGCAAGTGAAGAACCAGGGCTGGGAATTGAAGGGAACAAACTTAGGTCTGAACGACCAGTATCCTCGAGAGATCCTGGATCGCTGGAGAGTCTTGTTTCCCATCAGGAAGAAATTCCTCGCCGATGGCGCTCGCGCTTTCATCACGATGGATAACTTGTTTATTAACAGACAACTGTACCGCAACCCGGACATTAATATTATTATATTCACGTAGCTGAACTGCAGAAAAATACTTTATTTATCCCAGTCTGGGAAATTACGGTGGTACAGCAGCAAGAGAAAAACACCAATCACGACAGAAAAAGAGCTAAAGTTAAATACTATTTAAAAAATTAAAAATAAAAATAAGTGAATTAAATAAAACAACTGTACAAAATGTACAAAATGTGCAAATTGAAAAAACAGTGCAAAGACAGGTTTTACAGAGCAGAGAGCTGAGAATGCTCTCTGCCAGACAGAGGTGAGGTGTTGTACAGAGTTATTGCTCTGGGCAGGAATGATTTCCTGTAACGGTCCTTGTGACAGCGGAGCTGAATCAGTCTGTTGGAGAAGGAGCTCCGCTGCCTGTCCAGAAGGGGGTGGAGAGGGTGGTCGGGGTTATCCAGAATAGATAACAGCTTGTTCAGAGTCCTCCCCTCCACCACCGCTTCCATGGTGTCCGGTTTGCAGCCGATTACGGAGCCAGCCTTCCTGATCAGTTTGTTCAGTCTATTGGTGTCGCTGGCTCCGATGCTGCCTCCCCAGCAGACTACAGCAGAGAACACTGCACTGGCAACAACAGACTGATAAAAAATGTTCAACATCTTGCTGCACACGCTGAAGGATCTTAGCTGCCTCAGGAAGTAGAGTGCTCATCCCCTTCTTGTATACAGCCTCGGTGTTGATCCTCCAGTTCAGTCTGCTGTCAATGTGGACGCCCAGGTGTCTGTAGTCCTCCACCGCTTTAATGTCCTCTACCAGGATGTTCAGGGGCTGTGTGGCCGTCCTCTTCTTCCTGAAGTCGATCACCATCTCCCTCGTCTTGGCCACATTCAGGAGCAGATAGTTCCTCCCAGACCACTCCACAAAATCACTCACCAGAGCTCTGTACTCCTCATCCCGTCCACCACGTATACACCCAACCACTGCAGAGTCGTCAGAGAACTTCTGCAAGTGGACCAATTCAGAGTTGTATTGAAAGTCTGAGGTGTACAGGGTGAATAGGAATGGAGAGAGCACAGTGCCCTGTGGGGCTCCTATGTCACTAACGACCACATCAGACAGGGCAGCTCCAAGACGGACAAACTGGGGCCTGCCTGTCAGGTAGTCAGTAACCCAGGAGGCCGTGGGTGAGTCTACCATCATCGTCTGCAGCTTCTCCCTCAGCAAAAGTGGCTGGATGGGGTTGAATGCACTGGAGAAATCAAAGAACATGATTCTCACTGTGCAGCCAGCACCATCCAGGTGTGAGTGAGCCCTCTGCAGCAGGTAGATGACGGCATCCTTGACTCCCAGACGAGGCTGGTAAGCAAACTGCAAAGGGTCAAGGGAAGATTTCACCTGCGGACAGAGATGGGCCAAGACCAGCCTCTCCAGCACCTTCATTACATGAGTGTGAGTGGAGGCCAGAGTGTGTGGGGGAGGAGGACACAGTTGAGGGCTCTGTCTGGGCTGCTCACTGGCTGTCTGTCTCTCACATTGAAGCCAGTGATTTCCCTCATTCCAGTCCACACACCTCTTGTGTTGTTCCGCTCGAGTTTGGCCTCCAACTTCCTCCTGTAGGAGTCCTTGGCCCTCCTCAGCTCCACCTTCAGGTCTTGTTGTAGCCTCCTCATTTCCTCAAATTCCTTGTATGTTGTGTACGTACTTGGCCATTAAAGAAGATTCTGATTCTGCTTCTGATTCCGATTAATCTGTTCTTTACTTTTGACAGACTTTTAAAATCCGCATCTGACGAGCCATTAAGCCGTTAAGCCGTTGAGCTACAGCTCCATTATTTCACACTCGTGAACAGCTGTTGGTGTTGAGCCAGGCCAAGCCGCCGTCATGGGAGAGACTGTACATCTCCGATGTGTTCCGCAGGAGGACGAGGGGATGCAGGGCAGGAGTGAAGCATCGGGAGAAGAGGAGACGGTACAAGCCCTCCATCGTCATGGGAAATTTTAGGTGTCTCCCTAACAAGATGGAAGAGCTAACAGCACTGACCTGGCTGTAGTGGGAGTATCTGGAGCCTCATGTTGTTCACGGAGTTGTGGCTGAACGAATTCACTCCGGATTCGCTCGCACTTTCCCCTGGTCAGAGTGGACCGGAGCTTGAGGGAGAAAGGTGGGGGACTCGCCATGTATGTGAATGAGAGATGGTGTAATGCTGGGCACGTTAATGTTAAAGAGCATCGCTGTGCAAAGGATGTTGAACTGCTGGCGGTTTGTTTGCAGCCGTTTTACCTGCCGAGGGAGTTTTAGCACATCCCGGCTATTGCAGTTTACACCCCCCTTCGGCTGATGCTGCTGCAGCCTGTGAGCTAATTCGTAGTTTATGGAGGCCACTGAGGTGCTGCAGGACTGCTTCAAAACCACAGACTGGGATGTACTATGCGGCCCACACGGTGAAGATATTGACACCTTGACTCACTGTATCACAGACTATATACATTTCTGTGTGGAGAACACTGTGCCCGCCAGGAAAGTACGGTGTTACTCTAATAATAAAGCCTAGGTGACCCCAGAACTGAAGGCCCTACTGAAGGAGAAGAGGAGGGTTTTTGGATCTGGGGACAAAAAGGAGCTGAGGAGGGTGTAGAAGGAGCTGAGGAGAAAAATCAGGGAAGAAAAACCATCTCTGGTCCAGTGACGTGCGGTGAGGTTCATGGCTGGTGAGCAGTGTTGGGCAAGTTACTTTTAAAAAGTAATTAGTTATAGTTACTAGTTACTTCTCCCAAAAAGTAACTGAGTTAGTAACTGAATTACTCCACTATAAAAGTAACTAGCTACCAGGGAAAGTAACTGTTGCGTTCAGCCACACCTGAGGGGTGTACTACGAAACAAGTTTGACATAGCCAGGCTTTCTTTGTGTAAGCCAAATCGACAAAACCGAAAGCCCCAGCCAGAGATTAAGGGTATTATGAAGGTGGTTATCAACTTTCTTTGTCAACTCAGACTTTCTGCTTCAGACTCTGTGCGCGTTCACATAATAAGGGGCGTTTAACGCGTCACGTGATTCTTCTTCTGCACAAAATGAAACGATTGTGTGCAGCTGCTTCAGTCAACACGTTGTTATAATGGAGAACACATGAGGAATTTTTTTTTACTGCAAATGGTGCAAGACAGGAATGCTATTAAAAAATTGTGTTAAAATGTGTTAATATATATTATTTTACCGATGCAGCTGCTTATTTCCAACTGACAGCTACACATTAAAGTTAAACTTTAAACTTCATACATTTAAACATGATCTTGTATTGAAGTGCATTTAGGTCTGACACTGTCCCATAATGCAGGATATCACTTACATTTTTGGCCCAATCAGAGTGAAATTAATGTCATTGATTGAATTAAACATAGCATATTTATGTGACTTCTGCATCGCCAACATTCATTCAGTAATATTAGTAGCACACAACTCAGCATGTTAGCAGATGAAACACATTCCCTCAGCTGAGAATCTGTATCGCTCACAAATAATAGTCAGGGAACCATCTGGTTAAAGGGAGACGCTCTTTTCAAATCTGAAATGTTGAACATAACCTGCTCCTGACCAGGTTTGCTCCACAGCATACGTTACCATGGAGATCTAGCCAAGTACAAAGAGAGCCACCTTCATGATACTGAAAACTCTGGCTTTAAGCTCAACATACCTTGCTAACCCACAAATCTCGCTTCGTAGTACAGCCCTCTGGCCGGCTATCATCATCAACAGTGTCAACAATGGTGTTTTTGGCCACTGGTTTTGTCGAAGCTTGTGCCGTTGAGAGATGCTTCATTAGATTATGGTTGCTTACAACGGACGTGGACAAACACTTTGCTCCGGGACATCATGTACACTTCACATGTATATTCTTGCCTTTTACCTCAAGGAGAATGAAGTAGTGTCTGTACTTTCACTGTGAAAACACCAACTTTCCCTCCAGACTCGCCATTGCTGCAGCTTACTTTTGCTCGTTTGGGTGTGTGAGGCTGCTGTGTGCACGTGTGGTTTGTGTGTAAACTGAACAATGCCTCTGATTGGCTTATCATGAATGCTTACTCTACCTTAGCCAATCATCATCACTTATGCAGTTGTCTCGCCCCTCCCTCCTCCCTCATCACAGAAAACAGTGAACAGCTTTGCAGCTCCTGTGGCTGAGAGCCAAGTCGGACATCAAGAATTTCAATGAGGTGCTTTAATTTATAACGCACCCCATTTAATTGTCGGTAATGGTAACGGTGTTGTAGCGATGGAAATAGTAATTAGTTAGATTACTCGTTACAGAAAAAAATAACGACGTTAGTAACGCCATTTATTTTAACGCCGTTATTCCCATCACTGCTGGTGAGGCACTGACTTCATCAGAATCAGATTAACAAATATATGCACTCTACAGAGTAGCTCATTTGCCATTTGAGTGGCAGCAGTTTACAGGTTATGTTTCATATCTGCAATCTTTATGCATACAAACTGTAGCCCACAAAAGGCACATTTCATTTTTTTTAAAAAAGTGATTGCGGTCTTACCTTTACTTGTAAATGAAGTCCATGCGCCACTCCTTCTGGACAAAGATATCTGTTACTTTTTTGTGAAAGTCTCCTTATACACCTTCACTGCACTTTACTTGCTAATTGTAGATTGTACCTAGCTTGCTGTCACTTACTCTGCAGCCGTGGAGTCACAAGAAGAATGTCTGAGATCACAAGCGGCCCCTGCCATGAGGCAAGAGAATGGCCTGCCTCACTCAGAACCTCTTCTCAGCCATTCATGATCGCTCTGCACATGAAACACATTACACACATACAGTTGGTAACAAAAAAACACTACATTATTATGTACATCAGCTGAACTATAAAAAATCAATTCATATATTAAATGTGTTTGAACCAATTTATTGGCGACATACAGACAGCAGTACGCTGTCACTGCATGGCAGCCAGCTTTTATAGCTACTTTATATGCATGTATGCACACATATATACCTGCCCCACACTCCTACACATAACTATATGACGGTTTGATCTGCGTTAAATTCAATGGGCAGCGCATTCCATATGTTAGCTCCGTTTATTGGAAAAGTTATCTGGCCAAATGAGATATTACAGTACAATACTCTCTTCATTCTACTATCTTAAGCGCTATGAGATGATATATGTTGTGAATTGCACCATATAAATGCAATTAAATTGAATTGAACGGAATTAAATTGAACTGAATTGGGGCTGCGTGGAGTTTGCATGTTCTCCCCCATGGTCTCCCCCTGGTTCTCTCCTGGTTCTCTGGCTTCCTCCCACAAGGTCCAAAAACATGTTGAGGTTAACTGATGATTCTAAATTGTCCGTAGGTGTGAATGTGCTTGGCTGTCTGTCTCTTAGTGTAGCCATGTGATAGACTGGCGACCTGTCCAGGGTGTCCGCTGCTCTTGCCCTGTCATCGTGTGATAGTATTAAATATGAATATTTTTGTAGTACTGATGTGGTTAACACATTATGCAAAACTAGTTTTTGTCAAGCATGCGCATATTTAAGCCTAACTACAATTTAAATGCCATAACTGGAAACTTTCCTAAACTTTAACCATATTGTATGTGAAAGTATTGTAGAGCTTGATTTAAAAAACATGTTTTAACATATTCTCTTGTTTTGTGTTGGCAGTGTTAGTAGACTTGATGGTTTAAAAAAAAAATGAAAAGAAAGAACTTACCCAAAAAGATCTTTCTTCTTTCACAAAAGAATGAAGACTAAGTGATGAGCCTGTGTATGATTTCAAACGTTTTTCAAAGTAGTATTAATCAATAGAGGGCAGTAGTGTGTCACTAAGTGCTGCATTGTCCAACTTAATCCAGGATGAATAACACAGAAGAATGCGTCATCATTTGAAGTGGTGGAGAAGAACAGCAGCTCTCTCATTAAATTACAGTTATTTAATAAGGGTTAATAGCAACCGAAAAATGTATTGTACTATAAAAGAGATTTCTGCCATTTCCAACAGTAATTGTGATTATAAGGTCTCATCTTTTAAGATAAACTGAAAGTGGATTTCTACATCCAAAAAAAGAAGAAAAAAACTCGTTTTTCTGTTAGTTGGGGAATGCTGTGCCCAGATGCTGCCTCTACCCTATCAACTGGCTCTTGTCCTTCCAATTAATTCTTACCCATGACCAGTGTCATCTTCTGCGACATGGCAGGACAGCGCCGACCGTGATGGATGTGACATTAACGGGAAATGAAGCCAGGGAGATGCGACGCCCCAGTCCAATAGTGGCATTTGTCACTGCCCTGGTCATGCAGATTGGGCCACTGACTAAGATTAATGATGACGGTGTCCCTGTCTTTGTCTCCATGTGTGGTTTCCTCAAGCGCAGCACAGTCTCCAAACACAACCTGCCTTATATTAACCCCACACAAATCGGAGATATAACATGAACCCTGACATATAAATATTGTCTGCAATCGCAGGATAAATGATAAAGGGCTGATGCTGGTTTTAATGATTTTATTGATAAATATGTGATTTTATTATGAAAATTGTAGCTAAATAATACTCAACACAGAATGGAGAAAAAAAAAAGGGGGGGGGGGGGNGGGGGGGGGCTTGAATAAAGGTAATAAAAATATGAAGCAGTATAAAGCAATATGAAGAAATATGAAGTATTTGGACTGGTGTATAGTATACTCAGACAATTAGATCCTGGTCTGTGATAGGAAAATAGAATAAACCTAAACACCTTGTACCACTGCACAGAAAATGGCTGGACCTGACAGGTAGCCAGGGCAGGCTCAGACGGATTGGAGGTTGTGCCAGTTGTATAAGACTTCAGGGATGAAGTATATTCCTCCACTCATCCATCATTTGATGGTACCTCCACTTATATGTGCACCACACACACACACACACACACACACACACACACACACACACATATAGATGTAATCCTGTCTTTAATCTGCAATCTAATAATTTCTACAAATTTTCTGACCTGGTCTGTTCCAGCATCTGTCTGTATTCTGTGTGTGCACGGATGTATAATTTAAACATTATTAAATCTTGACTATTTTAGATTTGCATGTTATATACAAGGGAACTATGTTTGATAAAAAAAAAATTTATTAGGGCTGTAGGCAACAGCCCTTAAATATGGATTCAGTGCAATTTCAAGATTGATGCTGTGAAATCAAGCAATATCAATGTGAGAATAGTGAGCTATAGTCAGCTGTAGATATTTATTGTGCTCTAGTTCCTGTACAAAGAGACAAAGCATTGTTTAAGAGTATAGCGCAAAATGTAGCCTCACGCAGTTGCACACTAAAAATATGTAGCACAACTACACTTTAGAATTAAAATTGGTCTTGTTTACAATCAGGGAACTATTTGGAAATTAATTACTAATACTTCAGATTGAGTATTAACAATTTATCAAATCTTCTTGTATTGATCAGTCTTATAACCAGAAGTCATGAGCTCTGATTTCATTGACCTCCAGTTCCCGAACAGAGAAGTACACAGGAGAACCAACTCTAATTGTGTACACACATTTATTTACTACTGCTACAGGGGTGGTCTTGAGTTTCACTGTCAATGAGAGGTCAGAGGCCAAATATCTTTAGTACTTAATGTGAGTGGAGTTCTTAAACGCGTTAATTCAAATGATAAATATCTATTATCATTACAGATCTAAAAACCACTAAACATGTGAATAAAATGATGTGATGCATATGTTTATCTCATATGATTCCTAAGAGAATGAAAGTGTGAACATACATACATATCTGGAATTTTAGGACACATGATAGTAAACTTCTAATATAATTAAGAACACAAGCATATACGTTCAATAATAAGAAAAATACGGCATAACAATTACGTATGCTTAGAATAGAATGTCTCTCTCTGTCTTTTATGGCTGTGATGGAAAAGCTGGGTGTTTGTGTCTAGTGTGTGCATCCACAAACATTTCAGATGTGAGGTGTTCTTCTTCATTACTGATCCTGCTCAACCTGGCATCACAAATTGAGTGCAGATATTGAGATTATCACTCCGGTAATGCTGAATTTCCTTAAGTTTGGCATTCAAAACTGTTCAATTCATTCTTGTGAAAGGGTTGAGTGTTAAGAGCAGAACAAGGTCAAAAGTTCACAATGAAGAATGCAATCTCCACTTCTCCAGAGTTGTGGTTATCTTCACAACAAAATAATGGATTATTGCTTGGGTATACAACAGTTACATAACTGGTTAAACAAAGGCCACATGTAGGCAGTGTTCACACATTATAATGCAGTGTGAAAACATAATTGGAACGATGTGCTGTTCTGTCTGTATTTTTGCTGTGTTGTAGTCAAAAAGTAAACAATGCTGAGTATTGTGCAACATTGAAAGCAAGCAAAAAAATAAAAAAAGGAAAATATCAATCCAACATCCATTCAGCATTCTTGATGTTGCTGCACAGCCTATTAAAGCCTGAAATTCATACATTTGATAACACTGTGAAATCTAAACTATAAGACTATTATTTGTACCAAATGACATAGTTTATTCTCATAAACATCATATAAAGTGTCTGTGAATACAGAAATTAGAGACCCATATAATGAATACCTATTAAAAGTGATGTAACACTGCTCTCATGACATAATTATTTATTTGCAGATTGATAATGTTGCTAGGAATTGTCAGCAACAGGCCAGTACTTACACATGGATAACATGGTTGAATCAAAACGGGGACTTATACATCCAAATTACAAAAAGTATTCATGGAAAATGTATGCACATGATGAAAAAGACTGCTGTTGTAGAGAAATTGCAGTAGAGTCCATTAAATAAAGCCAAAAAAGGGTCAGTTTGCCTTAGAAGACAAAATTTCTGTCCATCTGTCCATGCAGACAGTTTTTGTTTAATTTTTTCCAGATTTTGAGATGTCTGTTTCTTAGATTTCTGTCTCACCCCAGTGTACTACAATTCAATTTAGTACATTTATATTATGTATGATGGAAAAAAATTAACAGCAGAATGTTATTTGAGAAACTGTTGTCATCAGGTGTCATCATCTGTCAGTTTCTGCTAAGCAAAGTAACTATTAGAACAAATGTTGACAATAAGTGATGAATAGTAAATAAATAAGTGACCCTTTTAAGAGATTGTTAGGAATAGGAATACAACTTTGTAGCACTCACTGGTGCATAGATGAAGGACTCATTATTATTCATGCATATTTCTAAGCCTCTCATGCATGTGTCAAGCACACCCCAGATGCCATGGAGTCATCTGCCCTGCACGCGTCCCCCACTGTGAGGAGAACTGAGTCTCCACTCTGCTACCAGACGCACACCCACATCCACACCCACCCAGCTACACACACACACACACACCCACACCCACCCACCTACACACACACACACACACACACACACAGACACACACACACGTTCATACAGAAAATGTGCCTTTTAGTCTAGATTTTTAAAGATACGGAAGTCCATCTCTTGTGCTTCTCTGTAGTTTATAGCCTACCCTTAATTATTCTTTTTTGAACAACAAATGTTCTGTTTACCGTCTGCAATCCGTCCCATCATGAACTGGAGCAATCAACTTACACCTCGGTTTGTTAACTGCAGATTTGGGCTTCAAGTTTGAAGAATCCAGTGACTCCAGTGCATGTGTGTGTTGAGAAATGTCAGGTTCTGTGGAACAACACATCTCCAATACATTTATTTTGCCATGACTCTCACCCAGGTATGTGCGAACTTAGGACATGACAATGAGGGAAAAACCTAAAAGTGGTATGTGTATGTGTGAAGATGGGGTGTTGGTTGATGGTTGCTTAGTATTCTTGACCCCCCTTGGGATAGATGGATCAATTTCTTGCTTGCTAGGCCAACATTGCCTTTTGCAGTTGGATTGGCGCCAGCATGCGCAGAGCTGGACCCAGGCGGAGGGGGGTGACACTGTCTCCAGCAGAGCTTGGGACAAGGTAAACAGTGATGCCTGCCAAGAGGGCCCAGGGGAGAAGGCCTAATGTGGCTGAGGTGGTGGAGCAGAGAACTCCCTTTTCTTCCCTAGGGGACATGAATGTTGATTAAACATGTGCTTAGCCTTGGATATTGAGGAATAGGGTATGGCGCAAATGTCAAGCATTTGTTAATTTCAGCAGGACAAGGGGGTTTATATTCTATGATCAGTTGAGGGAGAGGACTGAGAGCTGATGAGGCATGATCAGGAAGTTGAGAGACGGAGGGGCAGACAAACACATCCTTGATTTTAAAAATCTAATTTGTGTGTCTTTGCTCATTAAAAATAGAATAATACTTGTTGTTTCTCTTTATGCTACATTACCATGGTTAAGCTGCACTTCATGCTGCTATAGGGGAAAAACACTCTAGCTTGTTTGTAACTCTTTAAACGAATCACAATTGTATTAGATGAAGACAAACAAGGGATGCCACTTCAGTGTTCCCTCTAAATAGTGACAGGGAAATTGTTTTGGTGTAGCATTTGCACACAGAGAACTAATTAAAATGGCTAATTCACAAAAAAATAAAAAAAAATAAAATAAAATAAAATAGCAGGGCTACCTTACTGCAAATTCCAAATGCTCTGCAAAACATATGGTTTTCAGTATGTTAGGCTGCTGCTTGGAGGTTGTTGTTTCCTGCAATAAAGTGAATATTAAAAACGGTAGTATGTAAATAGTTGAAGGGGAAGCAAAAGCCATGTGAAATGCACGACCAGTACCAGGCTTACACTTGCAGCCTACATCTGGTGAGACTAATAATATTAAGGCAAAGCAATAGATAATAAGTTAGCAGTACTGCTGTTGTTTTAGAACCATGGGCATCATTGTTTGTTCATGTAGAAGGTGTGTGCACCACAGATATTTATTTTCATTGCAAGTCAGAAACCCAAGCGTGGACAGAAAACACAGCAGGCCAAGGTTAAATACAAAAGAGTTGATTTACAAAGAATAAATAACAGGGAGAATGTTCATGGGATGACAGGAGTAGAAACAACAAACAGGAAACGGGAAAGGGCTGGAAAATAATTAAGTAGGGGAAACTGCTAACAGATTCAACACTCCTAATCAAAATCTTAAGACCAGTTAAAAAAAATGCATGAATTTCCATTTTGCACTGTTGGATCTTAGGAAGGTTCTTAGGAGAGCTTCAAAATGCAAAAAGAAGAAATGGGAACAAAAGACCAAAAGTTGTGAGCAGGCAATTTATTGACAACAACAATTTAACTCAAATAGGCGGTTCATCAGCTGATCAAAAGTTTAAGACCACAGCCTTTAAAAGCCAAAACCTGTGGCAAAATTTGGATTCCATGTCATTTCCTGTCAGGTAATCACACTGTGAAGATCTCTTGATAGCAAAGGCAAAAAAGCTCACCGTCTTTGAACATGGTAGGGTTGTTGAGCTGCATAAACAAGGCCTCTCACAATGTGCCATTGCTGCTGAGGTTGGATGCAGTAAGACAGTCATTTTGCATTTCCTAAAAGATCCTCAGGGTTTTGGAACAAAAAAATCAAGTGGAAGACCCAAAAAATTTTTGCCGGCACTGAGCCGGAGGATCCGAATGGCTGTCCGCCAAGACACAGGATGGTCCTCATCCCAAATTAAGGCCATTACTGGTGCTGACTGCAGCCCAATAACCATCAGACGGCATCTGCGAAAGAAGGGCTTCAAAAAGAAGAAACATCTTCAAAGGCCACGTCTTCTTCAATGCCACAAAAGTGCCCGTTTGGACTTTGCACGGGAGCATTCCTTTGCATGGAACATTCAAAGGTGGAAGAAAGTTTTATTCTCTGACGAGAAAAAAATTAACCTGGATGGTCCTGATGGCTTCCAACATTACTGGCATGACAAGGAGATGCCAACTGAGATGTTTTCTACACGGCACAGTGGAGGGGGCACCATCATGATCTGGGGTGCTTTTTCCTTCAATGGAACAATGGAGCTCCAGGTTGTGCAGGAGTGTCAAACAGCAGCTGGCTATGTGGAGATGTTGCAGCGGGCATCTCTCATGACTGAGGACCCTCGTCTGTGTGGTAATGTTTGGGGTTTTCAGCAGGACAGCGCTCCAATTCACAATACCCCTCTGACCAAGGCCTTTTTCCAGGAGAATAACATCACTCTTTTGGACCATCCTGCATGTTCCCCTTTTCTTAATCCAAGTGATAACATTTGGGGATGGATGGCAAGGGAAATTTAGAAAAATGGACATTTCCGGACAGTGGCTGCCCTTCGCGAAGCCATCTTCACCACTTGGAGCAACATTCCCACTAGCCTTTTGGAAGTACTTGCATCAAGCATGCCAAAACGAATTTTTGAAGTGATCAACAATAATGGTGGAGCTACTCATTACTGAGTCAGTTTTTGACACTTTAATTTCTGTTTTAGGAGGTTTTTGGGGTTTTTTTAAGCTGTAGTCTTAAACTTTTGATCAGCTGATGAACAGCCTATTTGAGCTAAATTGTTGTTGTCAATAAATTGCCTGCTCACAACTTTTGGTCTCTTGTTCCCATTTCTTTTTTTGCATTTTGAAGCTCTACTCAGAACCTTCCTAAGATCCAGCAGTGCAAAATGCAAATTCATGCAATTTTTAAACTGGTCTTAAGATTTTGATCAGGAGTGTATATTAATACAAAAGATTTATCAAGTCTAGTGACCTTTTGGGGGAAACTGTTAAAATAACTAAACCAGTAAACTAAGGCAAGAGAAGCAACCAAATACTCTTGATACGACTGCTGCATGCTGCCCCATCTGTGGAAGTACTTGTAGATTTAATAATGTTATTTCTCTATATGCTGATCACCTGCTTTGGCAGATGTGCAAAATACTGACCAGAAGATGATCCGCAATATACTACTGCAAGCAGTCTCTTGAGAACTGTATGCATCACAGATGTGATTGTTATCAATCACTGTTTTTTGCATAAAATATCTTGCATAGTGTCTATATGAATGGAAAACATAGCTTGCTTGACTTGTGTGAGTCCATCATCATAAAAGCTGTCATTTCATTTTTATTGTCAGCAGTCCAAATTTATTTTTTTTCAGGAGAATTACAGCACTTTTTTTCTGGCAAATCTACTGAATTGTAAGATTGAATTATCGTGTTTAGTGCCTAAAAGCAATGATAGTTGCAAAACACCGTTTATTGTATGAAAAAACAAATTCAGGGTCACAACACATAAATGAAAAAATATATAATTTTTTATCTTTTTTTTAAACTGACTGAAAATAAAAATCGGAATTTTTTGTCTCCTACATGTTATCTCACAATGGATGATTTGATAGTATATGTGATATCTGTCTGCAAAATTTCACCAAAGCAATGGATGTGATTAGATGTTTTTTGTGTGGGTTTTTTTTGTGGTACAGGATAAATATCACTTAAGCACTTCTTTTTAGATACAGTACTATTCTTACTCTGGACAGTCCACATTCACAGGATAAACAAAGCATCTACATTTTCTGTTTCATCTACTTTCTATTAAGAAATAGAAAAAAAATAAAGAAAAGAAATTATCTTTTGTAAGCCTTAATCAAGTTCTGCCGTGGAAGACAAATAAAATTACCTGCCAGTGAACATACACTGCAGTATCAACATTTTGCAACAAATTAACATCATGTTCATAGAAAACACCAAACATTATATTTCCAACAAAACCTATTCCTATTTGCAATTGTAAATTTGTACGAATGTAATTTCTAGCATACATGATTGGTCTGTCACATGTCTCTAGCTTTGCTGAGACACTGGATGGTTCATTACTGAGGGTTGGGCAATCTGAAGCTGATAAGTTGTACATTAACAATCTGATATATCTTACATCTTAAATTACGGACTTACATAGCAAAACCAAACTACAGACTAACAAATTGCAACTCTGTCAGGCCTTGTCTTCACCTTACTCTGCTCAACCACTTCCACTGCCAGAACTGCACCCACCTCACGTTTCCTTTGTCTGTATTGTCTCTTTGCTGTGAGCCTTAAATGCTAACCCTCAACTTGCTTTATTTCTCTCAGTCCAATCTAATGAGCATCATCTCTGGCTAGGGATGCTGGCTGAGGCTCTCAACTCTCCTTTGTGTGGCTGGACAGGTTTCTAACTGAATGATGAATGACCCTGTTTCTCCCCACATAATTGGCTCCTCGCTGTTTGGCCTTAAACTGGCTACATGTCTGCTGGGCAGCCACCTCCATCTGTCAATCACCAACCTGCTGCTGCCTGGCTGGACCCCTGATAGCTATGCTAATGCACAGTCTTCGTGCTCTATTGGCTGAATGTGTGCTGGTCCAAGCTAATCCATTAAAGCGGTGACAGTAATAATCTCTCCCCAAATACAGGGTTCCCAGTGTGCTAAACGTTATTTGACCGTTCCTGTCACATTGGTGCTGCCAGGTGCACTGGGTGTTGATGGATGAGCCTGGCCCAGCTCACTCATTCATCACCTGCAGACTTGTGTTTGTGTGCTGTATCAATAATTTAAAGGTTTCTGTGATTTTTGATTAGTTTCAATTAAGATGTATCCTCCCACCTTCATATCACTGTTGGCACAATTACTGCTGAGAGTTATTTTTGCCTGAAAGCAATTTCTATTTTCACCAATACAAAGATAAGATTCATACATTGTATTAATATCATTTCTAATAGGAGCAGTGCTTATGTGATGAAACACAACCATAGCCACCAATCAAGAATTCTGACAAGTAATAATGTTAAATGGATTGGTTAACATTTGTATGATTGGGAAGAATTTTGCTGGCTTACTGTGACAGGTAGCAGCAAAAAGTCTTACAAGATCATAAATAGAGAGACAACATTCAGTGAGTAAGCTTATGAAGACTAATAAAACAAGGCTTTACTCAGGGTTCTTCAACACATTGGCAAGAGGCTATGAAACCTTCTCCAATGTAGAAGGAGTGGCCTTTAAATAAAACTAACTGAAGTGCAAAAGGAAAGGGCTCAGGTATCAACTTACCCAGAGTCTATGATAAACAAAAGACAGAAAGGGAAGCATTTAAATAATTCACATTTGTATATGAGCTAGGAGTTTGATTCATGGAACATGGCACAGTTTGTCACCCCTTGTATGGTGTTCAGGTCTGTGGGACCTGTTTTCACTTTTTCATCAAAGGAAAATATAAAATTAATTATTTTTTCAAACTGAAAATCGTTGGCCTTGGCTCATTTTCTGTACAACATATATCAGAAGACATTTTCAATGACCGCAAACTGTACAACCCCGTATACATTTATATTACATACAGGATGTTCGGGTCCACTGGCTCACAGAAGTGTGGAAGTTGTAGGTTCTGTGGACCTTCACTCTGTCCTCCTCCTGTCTGGGCCTGCTGTTAGTGTGTATGTGTGTATGTGTGTGTGTGGTGAGTGTGCATGTGTGTGACTTTTACAGCTCTTCATTTTATCATACTCTATTCCAAGTCTACACAGGGAAACCTTATGGAGGAGCCCAGAGAAAAATCAAGGAAATTCTATTTGTCCTGGACATGAATCAGGAACTCAGTGGACACAACATCACATTCGACAATTATTTTTATCTCGCACAAGATGGGACAGCAGCTACTAAAGAGGAAGCTGACCATGTTGGAAACGATGTGGAAAAACAAATCTGAGGTCCCACTTAACTGCTGACTACAAAACCGGAGAAAGACCCCACACTTCCATCTAGCTATCGTCTTAAAATAATCAGTAAAGCTCTTGCTAGGAGGATAGAAAAGGTAACCCCTCTCATAATACATCCTGACCAAACAGCTTTTATTAAAGGTAGACATTCTTCTACTAATACACGCAGATTAGTTAATCAAATAGATTATTCTAGCCTACATAATCTGGAATGTACAATAATTTCTTTAGATGCAGAAAAAGCTTTTGACCGAGTCAACTGGAAATATTTATTTAAAACATTAAATAAATTTGGGTTTGGACGAGGGGCTGCAAGATGGCGCAGTTGGTTAGCACTGTTGCCTCACAGCAAGAAGGTTGCCGGTTCGCGTCCCGGTGGGGGCACCGGAATCTTTCTGCGTGGAGTTTGCATGTTCTCCCCGTGCAGCGTGGGTTCTCTCCAGGTTCTCCGGCTTCCTCCCACACAGTCCAAAAACATGTTGAGGTTAATTGGTGATTCTAAATTGTCCGTAGGTGTGAATGTGAGTGTGCTTGGTTGTCTGTCTCTAAGTGTAGCCCTGAGATAGACTGGCGACCTGTCCAGGGTGTCCCCTGCCTTCGCCCTAAGTTGGCTGGGATAGGCTCCAGCCCCCCCCCCCACACCCTCGTGAGGATTAAGCGGTGTATAGATAATGGATGGATGGGTTTGGACGATGCTTCATAGACTGGATCAGAATATTATATAACAACCCAAAGGCATGTGTAAGGACCAATGACCATACATCTCCAAGCCTCTGTTTGCAGCGTGGCACCAGACAGGGCTGTCCGCTCTCTCCCTCACTTTTTGCCATCTTTATTGAACCCTTAGCAGCTGCCATAAGACAGGATAAAGAAAGTAAAGGAATCTCTACCAAACGTATAGAACATAAGATAAGTCTTCATGCAGATGATGTGTTACTTTTCCTCCAAAATTCACAAACGTCTCTCTCCCAGACAATCAGAGTCATTAACAAATTCTCATCCATTTCAGACTACTCCATTAACTGGTGTAAGACCACAGCTCTACCTATTAACTGTATCTTACAAAATTTACCCAATATCACAATACAATCTGGAAACATTAGATATTTAGGTATAAACATTTCTTCCAAACTGTCAGAATTGATAAAACTCAATTATGTTCAGCTCTTAAAAACAATAGAGGACGATCTCTCACGATGGAGGTACCTACCTATATCACTCATGGGGAGGGTTGCCACCATTAAAATGATGGTCCTACCCAAAGTTAACGATTTTTTCTCAATGATACCTACCAAACCATCCTCGAGTTGGTTTAAGGCACTGGACTCACACATCTCCAAATTTCTTTGGAAAAATCAACCATCGCGTATCAGTTTAAAACCTTTAAAGCAGCCTAAAGACAGAGGTGGATTGGACTTACCTAACTTTAATTGTTATTTCTTAGCTAACAGGCTACAATACATCTCCAAATGGCTTAAACCTAGCTATCTCGATGAACAATGGTTAGATGTAGAACAAGCACTATGAGAGGATCTAGTCATTTCTGACTTCCCTTTCGTCAGCTCAACAATCAAATCTCAGAAATGTTTTAAAAGCATTAACATCAGCTCCTCTTTGATGGCATGGTGGGAATTTTTGAAAATAAGCAAGTCTTCACTAATTCCGTGTAAGCTTATACCCATTTGGAACAACCCTGACATCCTGCAAAATAAAAAAAAAAGATAAATTTCCCTCAATGGAAAAATAAAGGAATAAAACAGTTAGAAGATATAATCGAAAATGGAAACTTCTTGCCATTTGATATGCTGACTTCACAATATGGAATCAGCAGCACAAAATTTTTAGAATACCACCAACTTAAATCTATTATAGGTAAGAAATATAGCACCAACCAATTGAACCTACAGCTAGCAATCAGGGTAGCAGAAATCATGAATCTCCATGCCCCAAAGCTATTATCAAAAATATATTGATTATTAACAAAACTGGATGATTCAATCTCCCTCCCAACTTCAAAATGGGAGGCTGACTTATCCACTAACTTTAATCAAAATATATGGTCAAAAATATGTTTAAACACTAATGACTAAGAACTCAAATTTACAACTAATACAATTTAAAACTCTGCATAGAATTCATTATACAGGACAAAGAATGTTTAGGATGAGTCTGTCAAAATCAAATATCTGTTCACATTGCCCCGAAAATGCAATTGACAACTACTTCCACGCCCTGTGGGCTTGTCCACCCGTTCAAAGGTTCTGGCTTAAAGTGGGTGATGGCTTGTCAACATGGCTCGGATGTAATATATCTGTGAGTCCAACACTGTGCCTACTAGGTTACTTGGGTCCAAAAAATCCAAAAATAATCTGTGCATTAAGCAGTTTAGGAACCGTTTAATAGACCACATCCGCATTGAGACAATGTCTGCCTCCTCAAAGAATCTGCTAGCTGAATTCCGTTCCCTCTGGTCCCCTGTGATTAGCTCCATCACCTAATGTAGGTGGAGGGTTGGTGACCCTGTCCCTCTGAGGCTTGGATGTTGGCGGGGGGAGGGTGGTGCATGGTGACTATGGCCACAAAGAAATAAAAGTTAATAATTCAATTCAATTCAAATGTATTTGTATAGCGCAGGTTACAACACTTTATCACACAGAGTTTAGCAAAGTAAGGTATAGACCTTACAAATTTAAACAGAAAAACCAACAATCCAAAGTTGCCTATGGACTTCCTTTGAGCAAGCGGTTGGCAACGGTGGGAAGGAACCAAACCCCCCCACCCAGAGGGAGAGAGGGGAAAAACCTCCAGTAGAACCAGGCTCGGGGAGGGCGGCCATCTAGTTATGCAAAACCTTGCTTCATTTGTAAATTTGTTGAATTTTTCCACTCATATCTTGATTATAATTGATTTTCATATATTTTATTAAAAAACAAACACTTTAATTCAAAAATGTGATCTAGCAAAGGTAAAGGGCAAATATTAACCATATATGCTGTTTATATTGCTTGTAATTGGAATTGAGTAAACATCTGTTGAGTATTTTAACATGAAATTATTTGATTGTGTTGAATTAAAAACCCCAAAATGCAGTGGGTCCACCAGACCCACGAGCACTGGCTAAATAACAAAAATATTAACACCACACAAGAGTTAAGATCATCTGAGTCTAGCATCTCAGTGGCTTTAAGTGTTGGCTTTGCAAAGTAAGTCAAAAAACTTTCTGTGGGTAAAACAACTCTACAATAGAGCTTTGGCAAGGAGTCTGCAGATGTCAGGAGACTACAACAACGAGGAAGGAGACACACAGGGCCTGTGTTTGTGGAGAGCGCTGCTGGCTGCATTTCATTGTCTGCTCATTTGCTTTGGCATGGAGGAGCAATGTGATGATGGGCGCTGTGAAGCTTCCCTCAGCTTGAAAGTCGACCAGTGTTCATCTGAAAGAGGAATATGCATGTATATGGCCATCTAGGTTCTGTGTGCACATGTTATGGCATGATTCCAATGTATTGGTTGCTGAAGTGGATTACCAATAAATATTTATTAATTGATTTATTGCAGTCTCAAATCTTTTGACTGTAGGACTATGATAGATGGAAGAGTGTATTACAGATGTAGGTGTGCCGGAAAACATTCCACACACAATTTCTTGATATAAAAACTAATAAACATATGTTTACAAAAAGAAGTGTCGGTAGAATTGTTCATTGGCATTTCCATGTATTGTAAATGAGGTTTTCACAATTGGCTTCTTTCTTTTATGTATTCAGTTGTTGTGTCTGACTACCAGTGACAATCAGGGACTAGTGTGTAGGAGCCAATTACTCAATTATACAAGGTGTTGCACCCAAAAACTTAAACAATTTTTTGACTGTCAAAGCACCAGGTTGCTGCAGTAATTTATTATAGAACATGTTTGAGCTTAACTGTAGTAAATGACGAAAGATAAGAAAAAAACAACCAGGTGTTCAAAGGCAAGTTTTGTCCCAGTCTTTCATTCTTGCAATGAGGTGAAGCACAGTGCATCATTAAGATCCTTCAGGTGTAGCATCGCACTGGCTTCAAGTGTTGACTTAGCCTCCACAGTCATATTTAGACTGTTGAAAGAGTACACAGATAAAGAGTTAAATCAAGTAGACAAGGATTGAGAGGATGGAAGTTGAGGCACAAATAAAACATGACATCCAGTAAGACAGTGTACCTTGGGAAACTGGTGGGGCAGGTCGGAAGGACCATTGAAACTTAGTAGTAAGTAACTTACAGAAACACTGCATGCAATAAGCCAGGCTATTGCTACCCTCTCTCCCTACAAGCTAGACAGTTTAGGTCTTCCTATGCCCTAGCTGTCAATAATCTGCATTACTGAACCTAAATCTATCACACATCTCTCTGCATGCAGACGAATTTATAAGTAAAGTAGCGACATGCAGTCACAGAAGATTACAGGAAGCAATGTGTCACTATGCTGTATATAATTAAATCATTTAGTAGGCTTTGGGGGGGGGTTATCATTTCAAAAATACACTGAAAAATGAGTAAAAAAAAAAGGCATTGCATTATGGTAAGTCATGTTCCCAGAGGGGGCTGCAAGGTGGATCAGTGGTTAGCACGTTACTTTGCAGCAAGAAGGCCACACGTTTGCATCCTGGTGAGGACACAAGGATCTTTCTGCGTAGAGTTTGCATCTCTCTGGGTTCTCCGGCTTCCTCCCACAGTCCAAAAGCATGTTGGAGTTAATTGGTGATTCCAAATTGTTCGTAGGTGTGAATGTGAGTGTGCTTGGTTGACTGTCTCTAAGTGTGGCCCTGCAATGAACTGGTGGCCTGTCCAGGGAGTCCCCTGCCTTCACCTTGAGTCAGCTGGGATAGGCTCCAGCCCCTGCACAACCCTAGTGAGGATTAAGCAGTGCATAGATAATGGATGGATGGATGTTCCCAGAGGTTGCCTTTCTCAGGTGCTTGCTTTAAAATGTGTGGGAGTGGAGGCAGAAAGAGGAGACTTTTTTGAGCAGATGACTGTTACAGAAGTTTGAACTTCCTCTGGAGGAACTTCAAATTTTGCTATTACAAAGGAGGGCCATACAGGTTTGGATCTTAGATGAATGGAGCACATATGATAATTTAAAGAAATAGACCAGACAAACCAGATTTTTGGATGATGGTGAGTTTGGTGTCTTAGAAGCTAATGCCTCAGTGGCTGTGTCACAGCTTCCAAACACTTCAGATTATCTTGTTATCTGTATTCTAACCAAGCTTGAGGTGTTTATGTGCCTTGTAGTTGCATGTAAAATAATTGTGTTCATTGCTTTTTACCAATAATTTTCCCCAAGTGTGCTGTATTTACAGTCTTCTGATGCGATGGATTTATTTTGTCACACCAGCATGAACCAGTTCATAGAAACACAGAAAGAAGATTGACTTTGAAACATATTGCAAGGTCTATGGTTTTTGGCTGATCGTGTTTGGGCATAGATTGGACAGGTTACATTCTACACTCTACACTCTTGTCTAAGCAGGACTGTTAGATTATTTAACTCTGTATTTAATTTTCTGATCACAATCGGAGGGCTGGAAGGTGGTGTGATGGTTAGCACTGTTGCCTCGCAGCAAGAAGGTCACCAGTTCGGGTCCCAGTGAGGACACCGGGGAGTTTGCATGTTCTCCCTGTGCAGTTTGGGTTCTCTCCGGGTTCTCCAGCTTCCTCCCACACAGTCCAAAAAACATGTTGAGGTTAATTGGTGGTTCTAAATTGTCCGTAGGTGTGAATGTGAGTGTGTATGTTTGTCTGTCTCTAAGTGTGGCCCTGTGATAGACTGGTGACGTGCCCAGGGTGTCCCCTGCCTTCGTCCTAAGTCAGCTGGGATAGGCTCCAGTGTAAAAGTGTAACATTGCCAAATCCATAGCTCTTGTTACATTAGACCAGGAGTCAGTGACCTTCAACACTCAAAGAGGCATTTGGACCCGTTTCCCACAGAAAAGAACACACCGGGAGTCACAAAGCCCTTTTGACATTTAAATAAAGATAACAAATTGCCCTTCAAGGGACAAATATTAAAGTTGAAGTTGAGCACTGCATATGTCGTTTTTTATCTTTATGCTTTGTGTTTAAAAAAAAAGAAAAAGAAAACACAAAACAAACAAAAAAACTATTGTGTGTTGCTTTTATGAAATTAATGAACTGCTACAGAGTAAACGAAATTTTATTTGTGCATGCAACAAAACATTTGGAACTCTGAAAAATAAAGTAATGCTTGAAGGTTACTTTCAAATAAAATACTCAATGTCTATTTGAATCCTCCTTATATACATGAAATGAAAAGCCGAATTTAAATTATACACCTGCAGCAAAGTAAAAATGACGTCTGGTTGGCCTGTTGACTGCAGCTGGGACTGCTGCGCCAGACTCCTGACCGTCTGTGAGCGCTTTGGGACGGGGAGGACCTCACGGCAGCACCGCTGCTCATTGACAGTAACCGCGGACCAATACGTGTTGTCACGTCAGAGCCTCTAAAATACCAGAGAAGTCTCCAAAAACACCAGAAAGAGTTGCCAGTAGATTTGTGGCTCGTTGCTTTTAACGAAAAAAGTCGCCAAGAGGATTTGGAAAGTTGCCAGATTTAGCCAGCAACTCTTCAAGTTGGCAACAACTGTGCCTGCCGGCGGGTGTCGCACATTGACGGTTGTGACGCATATTTTGAACGACAAAAAATTAAACACGTTTTATTTTAGTGCTACAAGATCATCATAATTTTCAGATTTAGAATTACATTTTAAAAACTAAGGAACTAAAATAAACTAAATTTTAGTTAAATACCCATTATTTATTTTACAGACAAATGTCTATATGATATTCAGTATTAATTTATGTCCCTCTTTATTTTCACAGTATTATTTTATATTTCACACTGCACCTGTGTTAAACAAAAAATAAAAATGTCTGAAATTTGTACATTTTTGTCACATTCTCTTATGGGAGGGCACTCAACGCAAGAAAGGAGTCAGAGGAGCGCGATTAGTAAAATTGAGTAAGCGTGAGCTATATCGTGATAGTCTTGAGTATCCAATGGATTCCTATAACTTTGTAACTTTATTTTCTATGATGGAATGATTAAAGCACGAGTCCTTGTCATAAAAACAATCAAGTAATTTGGTTCTTCCATATATCTATTTGAGATCTTCTGAAAATATGTTAATATCCTGCGTCAAAAATATGCACAGAGCAATTAAAATGATTAGTTTTAGTTTCTCTTGAGTGACTAAAATTGACTACAACTGCTAACTTCTCTAAGCAGACTTAAACAGGGCCTATTCAATATGCCTGTTAGACTCAGCCATAAACACTACAGTAGGAATGTCTATAGAATGAAGGACAGATCTGAAAAAGTAAATCATTGACTTGAACAATTCAGAAAAACCACTGGTCGTCATTTCAAAGCAGCAGAAGATCCCCAAATCATCTGCACAAACAGTTGTTTTTAAGTATAAAGTGCATAGCATAGTTTTGTCACTGCTACAATCAGGAAGAAAACACAGGCTATCACCTGCACACAAGAAAAATAGTCATGATTGCCAAGAGTCAACAAAGAATTACAAAAACACAGGTTTGCAATGAACAGCATTATTGTGGATCCCACACTGGCTAAAGTCATGTAGTCATGTTGGCTGGGGTGGTGGCTTTTGTTATGGACAACCCACTGCAAGGTATGTAATATGTACAGGTCTGTTGTCAAAGTCTGTTCCCCTCTCAAATGTTCTCCTTTTATTTGAGTTGTGTTTCCCATAGCACCACCTTTGCTGTTAGGGTTAAAAAATTAGGTAATTGCGAGGCACAGCGAGGTTGTTTGTGGGTTAAGATAAGGAGAAAATACACATTGAAGGGGAAACAAACTTTGACACCTGTACTGGGTACCAACGACAGCACACTGATCAAATGCTAGGTTTTTGGCAGTTATATGATTGTGCTGTTCTGTGCTGCTAACAACAGAGTTAATAATAATAATAATGATAATAATAA
>NW_007577892.1:479088-485752 GCF_000690725.1 Stegastes partitus
ATAATAATAATAATAATAATAATAATAGTAATTGACTGGGCTATTTCACAGTTTGTGAGGTGACAGGCATATCAAATGAATGTGCGAAAGCACTGAAAAGAGCTTGTCATGATACTATATGTCATTTGTAAGCCCGTAAGCATGTTCTTTTTATGAGGTATTTGTGCACATATTGTACATATTAAATTCACTTCTGTAAAGTGTTTGTTTTAATTATCCTCTTTTTTTGTCCATAATAATTCTTCACATCTTTATCTTTGTTTTATCTTTAAATGAATGTGCTTCTGCAGCCTTTGCCTCCCTCCCTCACAGCATTTACCTGTATCAATAAAAGTAAAACAATAAAAGAATGCAGGCCTCTGAATTAAATTTTAATTAACCTCCTTGATTTGTCAGCAGAATGTGCCTGCGAACAACACAGTTTGTTGAGGATGAGAAGAAGGGTTTGGTTGATGGGTGGGGTCAGAGGTTGCAGAGTTCTGCTAAACTATAGTGTGAAGGGATGTCACACAGGCTGGACAACAGTGGCAACAAAAATGTAAGGTGAAAAACCTGTGACGACATGTGTCACGTTGATTTCAGCACATGGGCAAGTGCTTCAAGTTCAGTGTCCAATATGCCTGCCCAAATTCTCTTCTGTCTCACCCTAATCTGAAGAAGACACATATATCCAGAGTTAGATGGACAGAGCTGCAGGGTAAGAAGTGCCTGACTGACAGAAAATACTGATCTCTTTATAAACCTAAACAAATGGGACACTGATGGTCTTAGTTAGACAAGAATATCTTTCACTGAAATGACACCGCTGCTGGGTAATTGTACATCACCAATCAATGCTCAATTCAGAATTAAGATCAGCCACTGATGGCTTTGTTGGACTTACATCCCTTAGTCTCATACTATAAAAACCAGCAAAATGTGTGTTCTTGCACCAGAGTGATCCTTGATGGGTCCTCAATATTTATTTATTAAACACCCAGTCAGAGTCATAATGAACAATAGTATCTTCAGTCACTTCAAAAATAACTCTGGGATAATAATAATCCTGGGATTACATGAAGAGACAGATGACAAAGACAAACCATTGCTACTTCTCAACAATCTACCTGAAGTACCTTGAAAACCTTTGTGCAAATGTATTGAGTGGAACTTGTGTTTCTTTAAAGGGCAGAATGTTCACTCCAAATATTGACTTGTTTGCATATTATTTTTCTTAACTGCATTTACAGTGCAGCTTGTTGACAGACTGTTCATATCATTACTTTTGAAAGCATTCTCACTTCTTTTTAGTGCCTAAAACTTCCATCCATCCATTATCTATATACCGCTTAATCCTTACTAGGGTTGTGCAGGGGGGCTGGAGCCTATCCCAGCTGACTTAGAGTGAAGGCAGGGGACACCCTGGACAAGTCGCCAGTCTATCACAGGGCTACACTTAGAGACAGACAACCAAGCACACTCACGTTCACACCTACGGACAATTTAGAATCACCAATTAACCTCAACATGTTTTTGGACGGGCTGCAGGGTGGCGCAGTTGGTAGCACTGTTGCCTCGCAGCTAGAAGGTCGCTGGTTTGCGTCCTGGTGGGGGCACCGGAATCTTTCTGCGTGGAGTTTGCATGTTCTCCCCGTGCAGCGTGGGTTCTCTCCGGGTTCTCCGGCTTCCTCCCACACAGTCCAAAAACATGCTGAGGTTAATTGGTGATTCTAAAATTGTCCGTAGGTGTGAATGTGAGTGTGCTTGGTTGTCTGTCTCTAAGTGTGGCCCTGCGATAGACTGGCGACCTATCCAGGGTTTCCCCTGCCTTCGCCCTAAGTCAGCTGGGACAGACTCCAGCTCCCTCGCGACCCTAGTGAGGATTAAGTGGTGTATAGATAATGGATGGATGGATGTTTTTGGACTGTGTGGGAGGAAGCCGGAGAACCCATGCTGCACGGGGAGAACATGCAAACTCCACGCAGAAAGATCCTGGTGCCCCCACCAGGACGCAAACCAGCGACCTTCTAGCTGCGAGGCAACAGTGCTACCAACTGCTCCACCTTGTCGCCCTGCCTAAAACTTGTACTGTACAATTCTATTGTAATACTTTGTCTGCTTGGTTTGGGTTTTGAGAAGCTGTTTATTAAATTTCGTGTGTGTTTCTAGGTGTTGGGGACTCCTGCTGCATTTGTTAAACAAAAAAAGCTGACTTTAATGTGAATAATAGTAAAAACTAACAGTAAAAACCCCTTCTTAGGGGTTGTGAAGCTGTGTGAAGTCTGATAAATGTCTTAGAAAATGTCACTTTAGTCAGTATTGGTTGTAAAAAAAAGGATTACAAGATTTAAAATAACCAAAATCTGGAAGTTACCAGACCCTTGAGGCTGCTCCTAATCTCTGTTATGAGCTCCAGGCTACAAGAACTGCTACTAGCAAAATACACTTAAACCCTCCATTCAACTGTCAACAAAATAAATAGGTGTGTGTGTGTGTGTGTGTTGAGGTCACCATTTGATAAAAATGATGGCTTTATGCATTGAGCCTACTTAAAGAAGATAGCACTATGAGAGTGTAGGAGCCATGAATGAGGTGAAATGTAAAGAGAATGATTTTATATTACTAATAATATTTTGATATGGTTTATATTAATATCAAGTATTGGTTGGCATTATTATTGTTGGTTATTTGTATAATTATGATTATTTGTTGGGAGTTGGTCACATGGTATAGGGTGGTGAAGTTTATTAAGGTACCTGCTCTCTTTCAGTTGGTGAAGGAGAGGGTAAATGGAATGCATTTTTTTTGTTGACAAGCCTTGATCGCTGTGATATTAATTTGGTTATATTTTGTGCACGTTATATTGAGTTGACCTTTTTTCATTATTAAACTTTTGAAATGTATTTTGAATCTCAGTGAATCTCTTGTACAGCGTGTCGGACAAAGAGCTAGCCCAACTTCATCCTCTCAGCGCTATTTAGTTTGTTTTTATGAAGTCGCTACAGAGTTTATATAGAAACATACAAATCAAACATGGCTGTCAGCCACCCCAGAAACCTACTCACCATCCTATTGGCAACTTTATCAACTCTGACCTTTGACCCACCGCATGTGTTGCTCCAAGTAAAATTAACAAGAAGGCCTCTTTCCACATTTAATCTTCCTTATTTCAAAATTAAACGGTGAGCATGCTCAGCATATGATCGATCCTGGTAGTAAATGGCTATCCATATTGAGAGGCTTGAAGAGTGGACTGGGTGAGACGGAGAGGATATGCATATTTCCAATTGTGTTTGACAGAGCTAGCCCAGAAGTTAGGTCACACCATGTCTTCAGACATTATCCCTATACCCTCCACCTGCCACAAAATGCATGGTAAAGTGATCAGGGAGCACATGTAACTCGACACGCTCCCCTTTCCATATTTACTACCGTTAGTGTTAAAGGTAATTAAATGGTGCAACTGAGGAAATGAAATGTGGGCTCAAACAGAAAGGAAGTAATTCTTGAGTTTTTTCTCTGACAGAGAAAGTCTGTGTGATTAAAAATTACTATGACACACCCTCTACCTCTTCCCCGACCTACTGGCAATCCCTGTCCCCTTTTCCTTTCTCCTCCTCCCTCTTTTACCTGTCTCCCTAGGTGGATGTGTGTCTCTGGTGTGTAGGGGTGTGGACAGGTGCGGTGATTCTGGCAATCACCTGAAGTGCTTTCACCAGCGGTGGGGCATAGTCCACTCTGTTCACCTCATGCTCTCTTCCCCATCAGTACTGGCTTCAGACCATGGCATGATGCTGGACTGTAAACTATCACCATTTGGACCATCCTTGCTGCCTTCATTCCTGACCCTTGCTTCTGAATCCAGGAGCTTCTTCTAGAACAGAGGCAGGACCACCTCAATCTGCCTCTGTTCTGGAAGAAGCTCCTGGATTCATTCTCTGCCATCCCGCTGCACCTGTCCACCTGCCATCTGCCTCGCCACCAGCCACGTCATCCACCTATCCCTTCTCTGTCAGTAAATCTCAGTCTCCCGCTGTGTCCAGTGTTTGTTTAATTGTAATAGTAGTGTAACATCTGTGTTTCACTTTTTGTGCTAGTTCATTCCTGCCTCAATTAGTACTGTAGTTGTACCCTCCACCTGTTTCTGTTGTTTAGTATCTGTATTCTAGTGTATTTAGTCTTCGTCTGTTGGTATCTCTCGTGAGCGGCAATTTATTCCGCTTCTGATTCTGCTACCATTACCTGTTTAAGAACTACAGTTACTGCTGACCCTCCTGCTTCCTGGTGTAAATTTTGTAGATAGCTATTTGTGGTGTTTGTTTTCTTGTTTGTTACCTTTTTGTAGTAGTTCTATTTTTTCACTTGTGTATATATCTTGCATGTTTTTGAAATACTGTTATTTTTTGATAAATAATCTTTGCTTGAAATATGTGATCTGCTGAGCCTCTGTATTTCATTTTGTATGTCACAGATCAAACAGGGACTTGAAGACAGTAGGTTAGGTTGATTTGGTGCACACACAGCATGTATTAGGTAGTGGATGCGAGTGCATCAGCACTAAATATCTGGGACAGTGGCTATGACTTGTCGACAGCATGAAAACATAATTGATAAGAGTGTTTTGAGAAAGACAACTGTCTGCTCTTCCCTTCTTCACTGAGGACACTTTCTTTACATACATGTTGCACTGCCTGCACTTAAAGAGTTTAGTGAAAGAGTCTGTTAGTCAAACACATTTCAGTGTAATTTTCTTGTTCCCTTATTGAAATTCTTGTAGTTGTATCTTAGTATATGTCTGTTTGTATAAGACTGCTGGCTTTAAAAAGCCTTAAAGTGTATTACTGCATTTTGAAATGAAGATTATCTTTGACAAGCTGTGGTTCACACTTTAGGATTATTTTCTGTTTACTTGCATAGTTTTGTCAATCATTGCAAAGGTTGCTCAAAATTTTATATTTTCTTAAATCAAAGTGGGCACAAACCACTTCCTCATACATTTGTTTTGCATCGCAAACCCCAGAGATTTCAGACACGTATTAATCATTCAATAATTAATTACAAACTTTCATTGCAGCTCACAGACCCACTTGGTGGTTACTGTTGATGTGCACTTTCCCTGGGTTAAAAGTAACAACGATGACATTATATAAATATTTTGTGGCATATATAATAACTTAATATGAACATAGATGTTGCGCGAAAGCAAATAAATACTGAGACTGTAGAGTTATTATGGTTATTTACATGAATTTTGTTTTTATCAGTGACATCACAATTTTGTAATATTTCAAATATTATAGTGAATATGCTGTTTTTACAGAGTGTATATAATTCTGAGATTCTGGTATATAAATTTTTTATTATTATTTTTTTTTTCATCTGATTGCTACCAAGTGCTTGATCATGGGGTTATTTGTTGGGTTTTTCGCTGCAATATTCTGAAGTCTTTGCAATACTGTGCTTAAAACTGAGATATTTTATGGTTTTACGCTATTCAAAAAAACGAAATTGAACTGAATGAAGTTCTTGTGTTTGACCTTTCTCTGTAATATTTTTTTAAAATATATTTTTGCAGTTTATGGTGACCTTTCTGTCAGTTGGTTTTATAATAATGCCCTAAGACTATAATGACAATGTCTTTTTGATTTGACTGTGGTGAGTTTCTTTCATTATTAGTTTTTGTACTGATATGCTCTTCCATAGACTATTTGCCATTTTGTTGTTATAGGGGTTTCTGAGTAAAAATTAGAGTTTTTACATCATGGGATGCAGCTTTCTGCATGAGCTCTGACCCATATTTCATAGGGATATGCGTTTGTTTCCGGCAACCTTCGAAACGCATTTATCATCAGCACTGTCGGCAGGCTGAGTGAATTAGGTCTGTTAGGACGGCGCTCACATGCGCTGCAAGAGAAGATAGCTACAAAAAAAAACAACCCTCCACTCTCGGTTTGCTTGTTTTCCTCCGGTGAGTAGTTATATTTTACAATGTACTTCTATGCTGCATAGAATAAGATGAAGGCTGTTTTTAAAACAAACAGTCCTTTGTCACGTTTAGCTGTATAACCACAGAAAATGTGATATAAAGGGGGTTCAGAGGAAAGTGCATGTTACTGCTGTTTTTGCAATCTAATTTTGAAATGGAAAGTTATTTGAGACATAGTTCCACGCATACACATATGCAGAAAGTCGAGTGGATTACTGCGCAATGGAAATGCAACGAAATACGCGGGGTCGACACGTTATTTTTGTTTAATTTATTCTATTTGGTAAAGTACGCGACAGGTGTTGTCTAGTATTTTTTCACACTGGAAATATCAATATAAAACAATTATTTACCCTATTGTTATTGTTTTTTTTTTGTTTGTTTGTTTTACCATCTCAAGAGCCAAGCTGAAAGACGATTTGAAAGACAGAGGGCCTAACACAGAGGCCCGGTACAAAGGCAGGCTGCTTCACACCAATCTGTTCCCAAACATCATGTCCTTTTATCAGTGCGCTTATACATTACAGCATAATATTGTGTCCTTGAAGTGAAAACTAAAATGGTAAATATAGATAAAATGCAGAGAGCGTATTTTATTTGGGGATGCTGAGACAACGTTTGCCAACAAAAAGACCCTTTTATCTGACAAATTAAAAGCCACTTCTCAAATAAGCCTCCCACAAAATATGATCCCCGGCA
>NW_007577892.1:485791-606855 GCF_000690725.1 Stegastes partitus
TAATAATAATAATAATAATAATAATAATAATAATAATAATAATAATTCTGAATCGCTAAAGTGAAATCCTTAGGATTTTAACTTTTCAATCGTGTGATCACTTCGATCGATTAATATTTATCAGTAATCATAAAAGTGCAGTTAGACCTTCTCCATCTCGCCAACAGCCTGCTCTGTCTGCTGTTTTCCTTGTCAACAGAAACCACAAAGGATCGTTACTGGCTGACAGTGATGAATGAGCTGTAACTGGTTCAGTGGATCTATCTATTTATTTAAAATGTGTAGTTTCTGTATGCATGTATTTTCTCTTGTGGTGCTGATAAAGAGCCATGAAACCAGTGGGCAAAAACCTTAAAAATCAAAAATTTTGAGTGTCTCATTAATAACGATGGGATTTATTCACGTTTTCATAAACGAAGTGACTCTGCCGTTTACCCCCCGTTAAACAATTCTCTCTGTCACACGCACGCACGCTAACACATCCCAGCATTACACACCGTATAGACCAAAGCTTTTACCAAATTCTACGGGCCGCTGCGTCTCCAACTTGGCGTGATTTCCTTAAATTTTGAAGCCCAGCATCCACCATTTCTGTCTCCATTAAACGAATACTGCGAGACAACTGCAATCCCGTCTCGAACTGTAGCCGGCTACGTGACCTGCTCCATCGAGTAATGCTGCTGCTTAAACCATCGTCCCCAGTCCCCACACTGACCATTCCTGTCTGATTTTTCAAAGCAAAAAAAAAAAGTAAATTGAAATGATAACGCTGGTCCCCTCTTTACAATAAACACTTAGGCTCCATCTTTTGTTTGTCTTTCTCAATTAAGTCTTATTTAGGTTTTCTTGTGTTGGGGTATTTAAGATACTTAAATCAAATGAGATTATACCTTCCATCAAGTCTTGTTTCCTCAACAGTTTCAGTAACTGTATAAAACACAAAGAGTAAAAACAGAATAAAGAGATGTAGTGCACAGAGAATAGAAACAACCATTTTTTCTTTTCTTTTTCTTATAAACTTGCTTTGAGTTGGGAATTTTAAAAAATGTCAATGCTTAAAGTTCACTTTAGCTTCTAGTAATCACAAGCGCAAACATGGAAAGAAACAACCAAACAAAAAGCACAAATATGTACAGCGCAACAATGAAAACTCTCAACCAGCCCTTACATTTCTGAATAACATATTTCACTGTTTTTTTGTTCGTTTTTTTGTTGTTGTTGTTGTGTGTGTGCCAGCGTGTGTGATTTTCTTCATACAGTTTCATTTGGAGGGGATGGGAATATTTAAGTTTTGGGGGGTGAAGCTGAGCACAGAAGAAAAAGACAAACATTATTAAAAATATAAATAAATAAATACATTAATTAATTAATAAATTGAGAAGATGTATCATTCTGCTTTGCTTCACTGTGGTCCTTGATGGTTCCAAGTATTTGTATTTTCTGTGCAGCTGCTCACACCAAGTTCACGTAAGTCAAAGTTTGCCGGCCACCACTGAGGTTAGGCATTTCCATGGTGATCCTCTCGAGGCTTGTGCTGTGCTGGCTTGGGCAAAGTGAGGTGGAAGTGGTCAAGTCAATGTATGGTCAGGTGGGTGTGACTTGGCAGCTGCAGTGGCAGTTCTGGTGCTGAGCTGCACAGTCAGATGGAAGAAGATCCCTGAGCCAACCATGGAGACCTAGACATACAGGAAAGTGGTTTAGCACGCATAAATTTAGGCTTGGGCCAAAACTCAACTGGCCTTCACCATACTCCAGTTAAAAATTTTCCCCTTAAACTGCAAAAGAGATGCAACTATAACAACTGTGTGGTCTTTTGCATTTCAGAAAGTACCAAAGGCGAACCAAAAATAAAACACTCATAGTTGAATTCATATGTACATACATACACACACACACACACACACACACACACACACACACACACACACACACACACAAATTTGTTAAATCTTGTGTCTTATCTTACATGAGGAAATAAAAATAGGAAAAGGGTCTTTGTCCGAAAAAATATCTTCTGGAATGAGATTGCACACTTGGTTTGATTTTAATGTTAGAATTCTGCATTTTCTAACAGAATAATGTTTTTAATTAACTCAAATTGTGCAAGGAACAACTATTGGAATTATTGGAACTTAACTGAATCTGTGTTAAATTACTTTCTGATTTTTTTTCTTTTGTCATAAACCTCATAAAAATGTGATTTTGAAATTTTTCCTATTGCATTTTGAAATCCCAAGCATGCAAAGTTTAGATGTGTAGTTCATTATTAGGCAGAAAACACTTTTTATTTATTTAAATTGCTTTAAGTTATTGGATCCTCAAGAAACGTCCTCTCATCTCGCATGTATTACTGTGAATGCACAGCAAAATGACAATAAACTTGATTTGATTTTATTTGATATGTTGGAGCCAGCTGTATTGCTATTGCAGCAGAGAGGAGAATAAAATAGTCACGATTCAGTCATGTATTCGATAATGGCTAAATGTTATGGCTTAGGTTTTATCGAGCATTTGAAAATTGTCATTTTACTCCAAATATGGCTCTCATCATTCCTGCAGTCAAGAGAAAATATACTGCTATGTTCAGCATATGCTGTTGCCACAGATCAAATTAGGGGAGGCAGGAACACTTGACTTTAAAATTAATTACTGTAACTAATAAATGATCATTCAATGAAAAATAATTGTATAAAATATTCTCAAAAATATCTATAGGTAGAATTTATTCAGATTGAGAGTATATTTTAGATGAAGCATCCCACAGCAGATTACTATCTGCTGTATGAACTTCATTAACAAAGCTGGGGGGAATAATAAGACAGGGAAGAGGGGGCTGTGCTGGTAAAAATTGGCCCAGATAAAAAAGGGAAAAAAGCAAATGCAGCTCCTATTTACATATAAAGAGCTCTATTAATCAAGGTAAGTGTCATTACAGTGTGGCTCATTGAGCAGTGGCGAGTGGGTGTTAAATAAAATTCTTTGTGCTTGAATGCCTGCGGCAAGCAATATGTCTTGATTTGAGAACTGTCAGCAGTGGTGTGGAGCTGATGGAGGCTGGAGGGGGAGGAGGGGTAGTATTACCCCAACTCTTAATCAGATTGCAGAGAGAGCAGTGATGGAGTAAAACAAAAATGGAGGAAAGGGGGACAGATTGATGGAGAAAAAGGAGTAAATGTGTGAAAATAGAGCTGTGGAAGAAAATGTTTTAACCCAGACCAAATAGAATTAGTGTGAAAAGGCAGTCTTTTAAGGGGAAAGACAGCTATAACTTCACCTTGTTGTAAGGCTTGCCTCAGTGAAGTGGATTTACATGTAGTGCCACTGTCCATCCATGCCCATATTCATACCCATACCACTTATTGGCCCTGGAATGCAAAGTAAAAAAACCTTTAAGGACCAACAACATGACAAACCAGTCACAACATAATCACTAATCTTCAGTTTTACAGAGACCATTATTCTTTACAACTACTGGCCACATCATCATCTTGTTGTTTAGATACATTTAACATAACAAAACAGAACATGTTCAGTCTATAATTGCTCATTGACAGCTGTATATAAGGAAGAGCAATGTAAAATTGCACTGTCAGCTTTAGGTAGGTTGGCTTACATGTATGTACATGTATCCACTTGTGGATACATTACACTCTGCATTTTACGCTCATCCACCAGCCTGCCCTACTTATACTGATTTTCTGCCTTGCAACATAAAAAACCTATTATTTCCTGCATTGGAACTGAACGCTGCCAGTGGATGTAAATGCTGAAATGTACTGTCATCATTATCACCATCAATATCATCATCACCAACGTAATTATATGCACAAATAGGTCACTTTGATTTCAAAGGTTCATATAATTAATAATTGAAAGGATTCTGTTCAGCGTTCAGTATGCATTTGTCATCACTCAAATTGTGCAACTAGATAAACAGACACACAAAGCAGTATTTTGCCCTTGATGTTTGGTAAATGTAAATAAGATCTTGGTCACCTCCTGGCCGGAGACCCATGTGCTGTTGCCCGTCAAGGACGAAGCCTCCCATTGGCTGGCCATCTGGACTGTAAGTTGTACCCTGACTTACTGTGAAAGGACAGCAAAAACAAGACTGTCATGGTGAATCTGCCTACTGCCACCACTCCTATTAAAGACTCAAGTCTCTTAGGACTTTGGACACAATCTGTTTCATATTTAATGCAGTTTTCATCTTGTCTCCTTTCATGGTTTACATTTCGATTTACTTGATTGGTATTTTGAAGAGAAGAAAGTATTTCGTACACTGAACACTAAACAAACTGCACCTTTACCTGCTCTGTTGGACTGGTCAATCATAGGCTGGACTATTCTCCTCCTTGCATTGATAAACCTGGAAGGTAAAAATAAATAAACGAAATTAACTCCTTGATGAACAAAAAAAAAAGTATCACACAAAAAGTTAATTAAATTGCATAAAGACAAAAACTGGAACCCCACTGTGTGTCTCCAAGGATCTCACTAATTAGCTGTTGTATTTTTTCCTATTGACATAATCTAGATTATTAGCAGAAATTCGCACAGTTTAAAAAATGTATGGATTTGGGTATAGCCCTATGGCCTCAGGCTGGGAAGTGCTTAACTGTTATACCAATATTTTGCTATTGATAATCCAGCAACCTGGTGGTATGGTGAGTTTTCATGCTTTGATATCTGGATTTGGTAGAATTTTGACTTAAGCCTGTGGTTTTCTTTGTTTATGGATTAGAGATGGGTGGCTATGTAATTAGGTGTTTTGGAAATCTGATAGACTCAAAAGCAAACTCTTCCGTGAAGACTAGCATGATAAGACAATGTCATCTTAATTAATCCAAAATTGCACCTATGCAGGCTGCTAGTTGAATTTTATTTCACAAATTTAGTCTAAAACTAAATCCAGAATGTGTGGTTGGTCCTATCTCTTACTAAGATGTCCACAAAGGCAGCTTAGCCTGGCCATGCTTTAAATTCATCTTGCCATTAATCTAAAATGACACTGTGAGGAAAAACAGGAATGTCTCCTCTTTTAAATCTTCCGTTGTTTTACCACAGTGTTGATTCCCTCTATACAGGCTTAGAGTCACCATAGTCACTATAACAAATTTGGATATACAAAGACTGCATTTAGTTGTACTCTATATATATATATATATTGTGTGTGTGTGTGTGTGTGTGTGTGTGTGTGTGTGTGTGTGTGTGTGTGTGTGTGTGTGCGTGTGTGTGCGTGTGTGCGTGTGTGTGTGTGTGTGTGTAGACATCCATGAACTACCGAATGGTACTATATGAGCAAACCAGTCATACAGATAAATGCAGAGAACTGACTCAAGATCAAGGCAATGAGGAGGGAAGTTAGCTAGCTATCAAAGCCACAGAAAGGTGTGATGAAGAAAGGATTACCAAGCACGGCATTGTATAAAACCACTGCTTAGTGACTGACAGACACTGAAAGCAGACTGCAGTAATTTCAAGAACAAGACCCAAGGACCATCATAATAGCAGCCATCCAGGAAAAAATGTCAAGAATGAAGTCAGAGACAGCACCAGGCCCCTGCCAAAAACCTGCCTTTGCACACATGGAAGCTTGTGTTGGCCATCATAGTGGCTACGATAAGTGGGCATGTGTTTAAATACATGAGCAGCGCCCAGAAAGGAATTGGTAACACCTGGAAAACCAAGCACCTGCTACTGGTAGACAGAGCAGTCACTCAATACTGTAAGACCAGAAAGAACACTTACAAAGACAGTGTACGACTCAGTGTCATACACATGGATACTGGAGTGCTTGGATATGTACAACAACAACAGGACACTGAGGGTCTTAATGAAAATCTCAATTACCACTTTCAAATATACACTCTGTTCTGTTAATCAGATGGCAACTAAACGGGTTGGCTGCACGTGTAAACGTGTACTGGTCGCTTATCTGTAAAAGCCGGCAACCTTACTAGGTCGGACCTATTAACATTTCTGCATCAATTTGAAGACGGCACATGTGTGAACTGAACCTTCGCATGAATGAATACACATGCAGAATTACTGTGAGCTGTGTGATGTGTTTAAAACACAGAATTTTTCCACACTCCAGCATCAATATTTGACCAACAACATCAGAGAGAGGCTTAATGCACAGTTTCTGTGCCAAAATCACAACACACCTTTTTCATGCACTTTGCTCTACAATTTCAAATTTGAGACAATAAAATTATATGTCCACAACAATAAAGCCTTTCTGCAATGAAGACATACACAAACAACACAAAGAACAATGATACTCACCAATAATTAATGTAATCCAAGTGTTTTTCCTCACAAGATGTTACGTTCTTCCTGCTATATAAAACTATTGGCTTTGAGCTTGTTTCATACCTGCAGCATCAGACAGCAGCAGGATTCATGTGTGTGTCTCCAAAGAGAGAGAGTTGCTCACATTGGCACATTAAACAACAGCACAGGTAACTTAATAAAATTTTTGTAACTATAAATTGTACCGAGAGCAGATCATTCCGGACCAAGACAAGACATGAGCCATTAACACATACGCCCTGCCAGTCATCAGATACCCCACTACCCCCTGGAAGGAAGAGATAGAGGCCACTGATATCAAGACAATTAAGCTCCTTACGATGCTTGAAGGGTTTCACCTTAAGTCCAGCACTGTACACTAAGCGGAAGGACGGAGGCCGAGGACTAGTGAGTGTCAAGCCCACTATCCAGGATGAAATAAACAAAGATCCAGAAATATATCAGGCAGATGTCCCCCAGTGATGACCTGCTATTGGAATATCTCAGGCAGCAGAAATCTGATAATGAGGAGGAAGATAAAGAAGAAGGACCATCATGGAAGGACAAGCCCCTACATGGTATGTACCACTGACATATAGAAGAAGTGGCTGATATCAAGAAAACATAGAGAAACATTAAGGCTGTGTACAGATGCTCCTAAGACAGTTCAGCACATGACATGACAGTGCAATGTAAGATGAATGCTAGTTCAGCATACATGGAGCGCCATACCCACGTAGCTGGCATTGTGTACAGAAACATCTGCACTGAATATGGACTGGACGTCCGAGGATCAAAATTAAAGACACCTCCAAAGTTGATAAAGAATGGCTGAGCTAACATCCCCATCCAAATTCAGACTGATAAACTGGTGGTGGCTATTCAATCAGACATTGTGGTAATCAATAAACAGAAGAAAATGTTATAGTGATAGATGTATCGATCCCAAATGACAGCAACATCAGGAAGAAGGAACCCTAGAAGCTCGAAAAATATCAAAGGATGTAGAAAATTAAGGCAACAGTGGTGCCAGTGGTGAAAGGAGCACTGTAGTTACCATATACAACCCTAACCCTAACCCTATATACCATATACATGTAGTGCAAAGATGAGCTGTGGTATTTTGACAATTAAAAAAGGCTAAATTTGATGACCATAAGCAGGCATTTTGAGATACAAGGGATTTGTTGAATATTTATTTTTGATAGATGCCAGAGATGCCTGTATTGTGGAATTCTGTAATACGTTTATAGAATTGATGTGTTCTTGTTTTTAAGTAAGTGGCAACTCTCTTACTAACCAGGGCTAATATAAAGACAGAATATGTGCTCTAAAGTAGAGTAAAATTTATGTCTAAAATGTATTTCACAGACCGCAGACATCAGTTGTGTGGGCTGCTATGACAGCAGTTAGATGGTATATTATGGTGTAAATCCAGTTTGGCAGTGACTTACCAGTTGTTCACTTGAAGAATGGTGAGACCTGTGTCTTGTGCTAGCTGCTTTTTTTGTTCTTCCGAGGGGTATGGGTGCTGCGAGAACAAAAAGAAAAAAACAATAACTAAAGAAAAGCAAAAGTCAATGCTTTAACCAAAGACAGCTTTAATTGATATAAAGCATATAGGGGCAATTTGGTACTTCAAGGAAAAATCCCTATTCAGGAACGATGATAACATTCTCACCCTGTTTCTCTCATACAAATCAATTCCTGGAAGTGGATGCACAAGCCATCCATTCATCCATTATCTATACACCGCTTAATCCTCACTAGGGTCACGAAGCGCCTGGAGTCTGTCCCAGCTGACTTAGGGCGAAGGCAGGGGACACCCTGGACAGGTCGCCAGTCTATCACAGGGCTACACTTAGAGACAGACAACCAAGCACAATCACATTCACACCTATGGACAATCTAGAATCACCAATTAACCTCAACATGTTTTTGGACTGTGTGGGAGGAAGCCGGAGAACCCGGAGAGAACCCATGCTGCATGGGGAGAAAATGCAAACTCCACGCAGAAAGATTCCGGATGTCATCACCAAGACGCAAACCAGCAACCTTCTTGCTGCGCGGCAATGATGCTAACCACCGCACCACCTTACAGCCCATGCACAAGCCAGCTCTAGTAAAATGGATGCTGACCAGAGTTTGCCCCCACCCCAAACACGTCAGGCTGAAAGCATGTGGCGTATCACAATATTTGACATTATTTGACATTGCTTGACAAATGAATGGGTGAAACAGAAAGAGGCACAACGGTGTCTTTTGATTGGGGCCTCGATGAAACCAAGCCCCATCATCCCCCCCAACTCTCCCTTCCTTGGTCCATCCCCTGTCCCCTGTCCTCTGTGTGTGAGACAGTGGAAGGAGAGTGGCAGATGGCAGACAGCGGTGACCCCTGTACTGAAAGCAGGGTCACGGGCCTGTCTCTATTCTGCTGCTGTCAGGCCAGTAGCTGCCTCCTGTGGTCATCAGTGAAGGATGAGCTTCCAAGCACTTCATTTTTGAAGTGCCTTTCAGCCTTAAGTGCACGCAGACGCGTGCGCATGCATGCACACACAAGCACAAAAAGTCAGGTTTACCGAGTTGTGGGGACATACCAAGAAAAAGCAAGAGGTGGTTAATGGCGGCCTCCTGAGTGCTGCTACTCTGTTTGAATTATGGTGACACTGGGAGTGTTGTAAGTAAGTATGTAAACAGATAAAAAGTCTACATAATTTGGACATACCAACGCGCACACACACACACACACAGACATACATATATATTTAGAACTGCAAACATTCATAAAAGCACAAGTGTACAAACAAGCTCAAACACAAGAAATTGCATACACATAGAAGCGAGAGAGAGAGCGAGAGAAGGGTTTGAATATAAAAAAGAACGTAAAGTAAAAGTATCAACCTGTTAGTGCAACCAGCTGCAAAAGCTGCATCTCTCAGTGTCTTCAAAAGTGCCATATCCCATATTATTGTTAAGTGTGTCAATGCATAAGCATTGAAGCACACTTATTGTTATTCCTACACCACTGTTTTCCCTAGAATGTGCAAATCTTTGAAGTCCCTTCCTGTTTCTCCACTCACCCATCCCAAATTGCTGATGCTCGAGCACAGTGGCTAATCCATGACTGTGTTCAAACACTGTAAAACTGCTCCGCTACACAATGTCAAGTTGTAATACCGGGGTTCACCTATACAAGTTTGACTCAGAAACCAATTCGAAGGAAAACTATTGATGGGGAAAGCAACACACTGCAAGACAACAGGATTTGTTCCTTAGGTTTGTGAGGTATAAAACCCCAGAACTCAGAATCCATGTTTTTTAAACTGTCATCAGTACGCTGCAATTTCTGAGTGATAATGTTCCACCATGACATTGATTGCTTGCTTTGGTGATATTTCTGGCATTCCAGATACACTGTATGGTCATGTTAACAAGGTAAACAAAAAACAAAAAACAAAAAAAAAAACTTGATCTTCACCAGACTGGGTCTTTAAGGTAATTGAAAGTTGTTTGAGTTTTTGTCTTTTTAGTAAATTCTTGTCAAAAAAGCCCATCTATATTGACCATGATTCGACTTGAAAGCCATTAAAAGCAGAAAATGTCCAAGGGCATTCATACTTTTTATAGGCACTGTGTGAAACTAGGATTTTTGTGCTTGATCACTAATGACACAGAGTCAGTGAGTTAGCAATTTATTTATTCAACATATATTTCCCTACAGAATAGGAGGGTCGAATGCATGTCCCCTGAAATAATTGTGTCCAGTCATTAAATACCTTCAAAAAGTTTAAAAAAAAAAAAAAAGAAGAAGCTATTTTTCTCAATATTCAGTCACAACTAACACCAAAACACAATGGAATATCACTGGATGGATTTTGGACTTTTTGGATGGACTTTCTGCTTAGTGTTGGTGTAAATGCCAACAAGTAACAATGAGCAGAATAGCTGTGCGCGTGGCTCTATGTGTGTATAAAAGATTTTGGTCATTCTGTGTCTGCGATACTGAATTTAGTCCATGTTAAATTTCATGTGGCTCATATATGACACTTGTAATCTTCAGCAGGTTCCAAGGTTGCTCTACAAACTAAAACACGGACATCAATGTTTAAATGTGGATAGATGCAGGGTTGCATGGAAACTAACAGTTACGAACAGGCTAATGGGCTGATAATGAATAATATAATGAATCTAAACCTTTCACAGCTGTTTTCTCCTAAGAGAGGGATCTTGTAAGGGTCTTCAGAATAGACGACAAAAACGGAGCGGAGGGTACCGCTACCCCGCCACACACACACACACACACACGCACACACACACACACACACAGGGCTTCCAACTGTGGGCCTCACACTGCAAAGTCTGACAAAGCATAATCCTGCTCTTTTCACAATCTCAACGACTGATGCTCAATGCTTGATCGCTTGGGTGTTGCAAAAGGCTTTTCAGAGGCCAAATTCCCCTTGCACACTTTTCATAGGCACATCCTGCCATGGTAAACACTTCTGCTTAACAAATTAGGCCTGACAGGGAATGGGGAACAGAGGGGATAATTCAGTTATCCTCCTTTTTTATCTGGAAAATCTGAAGGTGGTCTTTGGAAAGGAGGGGATTACTATGAGTACAGGAACTGTGTGGGCCTTTCACAAACAAAACACTTTAGAGGTTATAGCACATCTAAGCACATCAGAGGTAGAAAGGAGGTGACAGTAGTATCTTTTGGACCTTAGATAAAAGGCTATGCTCCACTCATAGGGACTTGCACAGCCCTCCTACAGAAAGAACCAGTACTGCTGCTTCTGAATGGAAGGCTTCTGATGTTGATTTCTGTACAACCTCTAAACTGCAATTTCAAAATGGGCCTTAAGACATGAGTCTTTGCTCCATTTATTACAATTAAAAAAGGAAATTATTAAATTGTGAAATTACCATAGGATTACTCTTACAGAAAAGAAAAATAATAGATTTTTAAAAAGCCACATCTGGATGTGGTTTGTCTGGACAAGGATCTGGGGTAGATTAATTTACCGTAAGGTGCTGGAATAACCACGCTCTCATTATATTAGTGGCCACTTTGGGGAAGATGCCTCGTTTCTTCTGCCTTTTCTTATCCTGGTCATCCTCGTCTCCTGTGCCCGGTGATGCCAGACTGTTGTCAATGCCATCTCCTGCAATCAGAGACAAGAGGAGGCATGTTATGAGAAATCTTTAATGTAACCCTGTCTCCTTCACCCTCCTTCACAAAAACGTGCCAGAAAAGGGCAAACAGAAGAAGTCTACATTCCTCTGTGGCACAGCAGCACAAGATTCTTGCTCTCACCTCTGCTTGACTCCCTGCACACTGGATAATGAAGAGGAGTTTGTAGTGTGGGAGCTCAATAAAACCAAGAGCTATTAATTCAATCTGAGCCACACATTTGACATGTGGTAATGACTGCGGGAGTCGAGTGCCTGACATGAAATAATGAGCGTTCAAACTGCTGTCATAGTGCTATATACTCTTATTTATACGTGACCTCTATTTGAAATAAGACTCATCATTTCCTAAAAGAAGAAGGAAAAAGCAAAAACTGAAGTCTATACTGTGAACGAAGTACAAACACAATGACATGAAACCCTTCTTTAAGTCAGAAGCGAGATGTTCCTTTAGGGTACTGAGGCAGAATGAGGGGGTTGAATGTGGGTGGCTCGTTAGGGCGTGAAGCTATCACCCTTGCGTTCACTGACTGATCCCTCCTTACTCCTTCCATCACCAGCACCCTGCACTATTTTGGACTATATGTAGCACAGCGTCATATTAGGTTCTGAATCCTGGCAGTAGCAGCATCCGTTTGATTTCAGCAGGAAGCTGACGTTGAATAGGGGCAGGAGACTTCCTATAAGTTGAGATTTCCGCCCCTGCAAGCTAGCTCACTCCATCTCACATCACAAGGGGCACTCTGCTCCCTCTCCCTCTCTGCCATTAATTGTGCATCAGCCAAGATGATTTACTTTTAACAGTGGTGGTTATTTTTCTTGCCCTGAGGGCAGAGAAGCCTTGAAAGCCTGCCTGGAGGGCATGTGAATAATGCATCTGAGAGACTCCTCCCCCGAGGCGGGACAGGAACCCTACTTTTCTTAAGATTTGCCCTAGCATGTCTTTTTGTTTTTAGGGATGCATCAATCAAACACGCCTATATGAGCCATATTCATGCATAAATTGTCCAGCTAATAAATATTGACAATATGTGTTCTAAGGTTGGAGGCTCTGGGGGTTGTGGGAGTTTTGATGGATGGTGTCCAGTTCTGAGTCACAGCATACAGAGGTCGTACTGTATGTCCTCTACTCTTTACTTTGTTTTGTTGTCCTACATCTCTCATACAGTCTTTTGGTCAAGTTACTTTTTTTCGTCATAGGTAACCAACAAGTTTAAATCTTTTTTATGTAAAAGCACTACATGAAGAAGAGTTGGCGGCTCAACTTCTTAAACTTTTCTCTACCAGAATGCAATGCTAAACATTTCTAAAAATATATATATATTATATCAAACCAACCACTCAGACTAAGGTGAAATAAATAATGGCAATGTAATCATTTGAACGAGCTACATATTGATGTAAGTGCATATATTTGCATCAGAAAATGTATACAAAAATGATGTTGGCAATGTAACTTCAGTTGCATATTTGTTTGAGCATTGTGAAAAAATCTTCAGGAGTAATGTCTGCTGCACATCAATCTCTACAGCAAAACTAAATAAAACAATTAAGCTTTAACCTCCCTTAACAAAGCTGACCTAATAAATGAAGAGAACCTAAATGGGAATGCAGTTATTGAGTATTTTAGTAAAAGTAATATAAATAATTAAAAATAATGCAGGGAAAATAATTCATTGTAACTGATGCAAGCACTACATATCTTTAAAAAAAGAAAGAAAGAAAGAAAGAAAGAAAGAAAGAAAGAAAGAAAGAAAGAAAAAAGAAACACTTGCTCAGCTTAATGTCTAAGGAAGGCATGGCGCTCTCCCCTCCACCCTTTATCCTCAACATTTCACCCTGATCCACCTCCTCTCTTCTAGTCTCCTCATCCTTCCTTCTTCTGCTCTGGAGAGGGGAAAGCCGCAGGGCAGATCCTTTGCTACACTAATCGCTTCTGACTGTTCCTCGGCAACTTGGCCAATCTAAACAGTGTGTGACAGTGAAGTCTCTAAGTCATACACCCGTGCAAATCTCCTATGCCCCCCACCGCCACCACCACCACTACCCCTGCCTCTGTCTCAACCCCTCACCTCCTTGCCTGCCATGTCTGCATGCGTGACACTGCGGGGGGTAGGCTGAAGGGGGAAAAATAGAAGATGGAGCGCTGGGCATTACTGCAGGGATGGCTGGAGTATTGCCCTGGGGCTAAAATGAAAAACACACAAAAAGACATCCCCCTGAGATATGAAGAGAAGTCTGCCTATCCTTTTTACCCACCTCTACCTGTGCCTCTATTTTATTCTCAAATCTGTCCAGCTGTAGGCTCATACCATTTTATATGTATCTATGTTTAGGTCAGTCTAATCCTTCCTAACTTTGTCTTTTCTTGTCTATTATGCTTTTGTTTCTCTTACATCTCCTCCTCTGCTCTCTGTGGCTCAGCAGCTGGTCCACTACAAAACAAAGCTGCTGGGTGATGTGTCCATAAGACAAAGTGTGGAACAGCTAGCAGAACTGATTGTCGCACCCCCATCAGTGATGCAAAGCAAGCAAGGCTCATCTAATGAGTTCAGCAGGGCCTGATCCATCATCAGTGACACCTCACGATTCCTCCCCTTATTAGATGTGATACACAGCACGAGACTTGTCTAGAACATTTCCAACAAGGAAAGAAACTGAGAATCCTCTACATCAACATAATGATTAGAAACTGACTGGAAAGTGGAACTGTTTTCACACTGGCACTGTCACATGGCAGTGACGGGATCAGTTGGAAAAATCAGCTAAGAAGCTGCACATGCAACTGTCTGTAAAATTAAAGTTTCTTGGGACGTTAGAGAACTTTTTGAAGGTAGTGAAGGTGACCACTTAAATTTAAGTGATTCACCACATTGTAGGTAAAAGGGTCTGTAACTGATTCTTAATTTGGTCAAGGTACACAGATGAAACTAAGACTGTAAATTCTCAGTTATGGAGGTCATGGTAATTCTAGGAGCTTCAGTAGAAAGCAGCTAGTCTTCTCTTTTAGATTCGTGAAGACATTTCACCTCTCAGGTTTTTTTTGTTTTTTTTTAGTTTTAAAGGTACACAGATGACTAAAGTGTGTATATTGTGATTTTTTGTAATCTAAGTGAACAGACCCTATAAAAATAAAACAGCATAACCCCTACCAGTTATCAGTACATAAAATACATTTTTATTTATTTATTTTTTTCAATATACATATATTTTGGGGCTATTTGCCTTTATTTAGAGCAGTTGAGCTAGAAAGGAAGGGGGGAGAAGAATGGGGAGAGACCTGCAGCAAAGGGGAGACAAACCCACGACCGCTCGTCAGGGAACTATAGGCCCTATTTATGGGTCACCCGCTCAACTCGGTGAGCTATAGGGGCGCCCTACTTCTTTACCATTTTAAAGCAAATAAATAAAAGTGAAAAAAATGTAATTTTTAAATCAATACAAAAATACATGCTTTTATTTCACTCCATATCCAGCATTGTCCATACCCCTTTCTCTCTGGCCTACCCTTTCTAATCTTACTGTCTTTTTCCTCCCTTTTTAATGTCAACAAAGTGAGAGGTGCTAAAGTGGCATTAATCTCCTGTCTCTAGGCTCTGGATGTGTGAAAAAAAAAAAAAAGAGGCAACACATCCTGTTCCTTACATTCCATTTGTGAATGTGGCCAGGATCTTTGCAAGCCACTCCTGCTGCCTATTGTTTTATTTGGGTCTTTGTGATGGACTTTTTAAGCTGCCCCTTTCCAAACAATCCTGGGATAACTCAGTCTCTTTAGCGATGGTCAACAGCAGTCTCCCTGAGGTTTGAGCTATCAAAGACAGCTCTATTTGCAAATCACACAGTACAAGGCAACAACCAAAATCTGGAAGCTTATAAAGGAGCAGGCAGCCATGAGCTAAACCACTAGCCACATAGTGGATGGATCCATTACATGTGGTTAGCCAGGGCTGAGAGCCACATCACCGCCACTTTATTATTCCCAAATGATAGTGGATTTTAAAAGGTTTCCGTGGCATCCCACTACAGTGACGGAAGCACAGTTACATGGATTTATGTGGAAACAGGTATTGCTGTGTTGAGGCATGAGATGAAACACAGTGACAGTTTTCAAATATTATACTTTTATGACTTCTGGTTTTGGTGCAGTATAAGAACAGCAAATGCTCTGGGTTACAGGGGGAAAAAACTGGCCTGTTAGCGTAACTCAAAATGTTTTGGGGATTTGGAGGTGATACTAGGTAAAGGCACAGAATTTGTGAGTGTAAAAATATGCAACACTGATTACTGTAAATGCCTAACATTAAATGTTCAATTCAGTAAAAAATCCCTTCGTCTATAACCACCAATCCAAAATAGCATATGAACATAATCATTTGGATACTTGAGATTTCAAGATGAAATTTTTTTTTTAAATCACTGTGGTCATTGCATCCATACCTACTCAGTATAGATATGAATGCATACCTTGTTAAAAAAATAAAAGACTGTTTCAATTAGTCATTTTAAGCATGTGATGATATCCGGATGACAACATTTTTACAACTCAGTGGAGGCCATCTACCTTTTACAAATGTGATAATCATTATTCACTCCAACTGTCCTGTCTATCCTTTCAGGTTGTGTGATTGACTTTTCGCTGGCATTGGAGAAGCAGCAGGTAGCATATAACAGATTCTGCAGCATGCAACCACAGCTCTGATCATTCTGCCCTCTTTTCCCTTTGTTCCTAACCATAGAGTGTCCTGCCCTTACATCCCTACAGGGTGCATTCTGCACCCCCCATCCTCTATGCATTCTCTCCCAGGTCGAAAGGGCACAGACCATAGGGTTTCCCCCTTCTGTTGTTTTAAAAAAGCCCAAAGGAAAGAAGCTAATTACACTGCAGCCTTTCTCAGCTCGCCTCTACACACAACTTCTAAAAAATAAATAGGTTAATTAAGATTTAACACAACACAAATGTGACTTTCTCAGTGAAGTTCAGAAGCCAAGATGATTCTCAAAAGTCTTATGTGTACAGTCCAAGTAAGATACTTCATCTATTTCACATTGTCTCCTAATCTTCTGAGTTTCACTTGTTTTGCAAAGCATCCTCTCATTGTTTCTTTAATGCTCTGCTCATTGCTGCCTCGTGGGCTGGGGATTGAAAGTTGCTATAATGTCGATTCTATTTTTACTGCAGCCAAAGGGGAGGGAATCAAAAACAAGCCATAAAGCTTTTATAGCCTCCAATTAGCACATCAGAAATCACAATAAGGGCAGGACACAACAGTGACGCAAGAAGGATCAGGGCTGGATGGCATCAGAGAGACAGCAGCAGACAACAAAAGCAAGCAAGTATAGAAGACTCAGAAGACTTGGTTATCAATGATAACTGGCTAGTAACTAAGAACCCACACTGGCTGTTGAAGGATGGTTCATGTTGAAGGGGGCAAAACTGCAAGGGAAAATGAAAAATGTTTGTCTTTTTTGTATAACTTGAATTCAGTTTAAATGAAATTCCACAGTGTTCAATTTATGTTTAACATCCTAGTATTTAAAATGTATACACACACAGGCAGCTGTGGCTCAAGTGGTGGAGTGGGGTTGTCCACTCTAGAGAAAGGTCTGTGAGCACCTTGCATGGCAGCCCTGTCACCATGTGGGTGTGAATGAGAAACACATTGTAAAGCGCAGCAAAAAATTGCTATAAAAATGCAGACCATTTTTCACTTGAGCACACACATACATACACATAGATATTTAAGTGTGTGTACTTTATTTTCCCATATAAGGCCAAAACTAGCAGTGTCCATCCATCCATCCATCTTCTTCTGCTTTATCCAGAGTCGGTTCGCGGAGGCAGCAGCCTTAGCAAAGCCGCCCAGACTTCCCGATCCGCACACACCTCCTCCAGCTCTTCCGGGGGGACCCCTAGGCATTCCCAGGCCAGTCGAGAGGCATAACCTCTCCAGCATGTCCTGGGTCTTCCCTGAGGCCTCCTCCCGGTGGGACGCGCCCAGAACACCTCCCCAGGGAGGCGTCCAGGAGGCATCCGAAAAAGATGCCCGAGCCACCTCAGCTGGCTCCTTTTGACGTGGAGGAGCAGCGGCTCTACTCCGAGCTCCTCCCGTGTGACTGAGCTCCTCACCCTATCTCTAAGGGAGCGCCCAGGCACCCTGCGGAGGGAAACTCATTTTGGCAACTTGTATCTGCGATCTTGTTCTTTCGGTCATTACCCAAATCTCATGACCATAGGTGAGAGTAGGAACATAGATTGACCGGTAAATCGAGAGCTTTGCCCCTTTGCTCAGCTCTCTCTTCACCACGATGGTCCGGTACAGCAACTGCAACACTGCAGATGCTGCACTGATCCGTCTGTCAATCTCACGCGCCATCCGCCCCTCACTAGTGAACAAGACCCCGACATACTTGAACTCCTCCACTTGAGGCAAGGACTCTCCACCAACTCGGAGAGGGCAAGCCACCATGTTCCGGTCGAGAACCGTGTTCTCAGATTTGGAGGTGCTGATCCTCATCCCACTCGCCTCACACTCAGCTGCAAACCACCCCAGTGCACGCTGAAGGTCCTGATCTGATGAAGCCAACAGAACAACCTCATTTGCAAACAGCAGAGATGAAATTCTGTGGTTCTCAAACCGAACCCCTTCCTCCCCCTGGCTGCGGCAAGAAATTCTGTCCATAAAAACAATGAACAGAACCGGTGACAAAGGGCAGCCCTGGCGGAGGCCAATGCACACTGGGAACAGGTCTGACTTACTACTGGCAATGCGACCCATGCTCCTGCTGCATTCGTAAAGGGAACGGACAGCCCTTAACAGAGGGCCCCAGACTCCATATTCCTGAAGCACCCCCCCACAGGACGTCACAAGGAACACGGTCGAACACCTTCTCCAGATCCACAAAACACATGTGGACTTGTGTGGCGAACTCCCATGAGCCCTCGAGCACCCGATGGAGGGTATAGAGTTGGTCGAGTGTACTGCGACTGGGACAAAAACCAGACTGCTCCTCCTGAATCCGAAGTTCGACTCCTCCTCTCCAGTGCCCTGGAATAGACCTTACCGGGGAGACTGAGGAGTGTGATCCCTTTGTAGTTGGAACACACCCTCCGGTCCCCCTTCTTAAACAGAGGGACCACCACCCTGGTCTGCCAATCCAGAGACACTGTCCCTGACTGCCATACGATGTTGCAGAGACGTGTCAACCAGGACAGTCCCACAACATCCAGAGACAGGTATTTAGGACGGATCTCATCCACCCCCGGAGCTTTGATGGATGAGTCTGCCTCTGAGTCCACAGTCTCTGCTTCCTCTTCGGAAGACTTGACGGTGGGATTGAGGAGACCCTCGAAGTATTCCTTCCACTGCCCGACGACCTCCTCAGTCGAGGTCAGGAGGTCCCCACCCGCACTGCCGACAGTGTTGGTGGAGAGCTGCTTTCCCCTCCTGAGGCGCCGGAATTTCTTCGAGGCTGACCGATAGTCCTCCTCCATGGTCTCCCTGAACTCTTCCCAGACCGAGTTTTTGCCTCTGTGACTGCCGCACACTTGGCCTGCCCATACCTGTCAGCTGCCTCAGGAGTCCCACAAGCCAAAAATGACAGGTAGGACTCCTTCTTCAGCTTGACGGCATCCCTTACTTCCGGCTGAACTAGCAGTGTGTTACTTTTGATTTTCCACAAATACTTAAATCAAACCATGATTGGTACAATACAATTACATCACAAGAGTCTAAATGTTTCAATGCAGTTTCAAAATGCACTCTGCAGTGTCATTTTTTCTGCTAGAGGAGTAATGACTTTTTAAAAATCTAGTTATTGATTTTGTTGGTGTAAAAAATGGTCAGACTTAAATGTCCCAATTACTGACAAATTTTTTTCATACAGACCACACCCACATTGCTGAAATTATAGAGGGAATGGCTCGAGTGTAATCAGTATTACCTACAATCTGTCTCCTAATGCATTTTGACCATGTGTATGATTCTACTCTAGATACAAATATGCATGTACTGCATACTTTGATAAATAAATAAATGTAAAAATATTCCTTTCAACAAATGATTTCAAACAAGATGTTAAAGTTAAATACAGATAATGCCTGCACGAACAGTCCTCCGTTAACTTAGATTGTCTGTTTTGGTTTTTTTTTTATAAACTAAGCCTATCAGCTTTCTTGAAAGGATCCCCCCAAGGCACCAGGTAGCACAGCTCATGCCTCAGAAAGCAGAGAAGTCAAAGCTTTGATATGAAGGAGAATCCAGAAGTTACTGCAAGCACTCTTACCGAGTTCACTGGTATTGTCACCACTCTGCGAGACATGTCCCCCGCTGGATGGTCCTGGGGTGCCTACAGAGGGTGTGGAATGGGTGTCATCCATGTCTCTCCAGGACGCTGGGTTCTGAGAGGTCAAGGAGAGGTTCACACACCAGGGAACAAGAGATAGGGAAATGGAGCAAAAGGCGAGAGAAGAGAAACAGATGAGGACGGTCCAGTAAGGTCCAGTTTGAGGTCCATTATGTAGTTTTCCGAAGACACAAAGACAGTGTGTTGGCATTATTAGCATAGCAAGGCAGCAACCAAGTTGTCAAAAATGTGAGACAAGAACAAAATTGCCATTCTTTCTTATAGAAAGGTTAAAGTAAAGCTACAGAAAGAGTAGAAGCAAGAGTTTACACGGCAGTTTAGCAGCTCTGCAGCACTTGGGCCCTCTGAGGTGTTTCTGTGACCAGTGTTGAGGAGAATTGCTGTATTTATTGGGCTGACCAGCCTGGCCACTCAGAAAGACATAAGACTAAACTAACAGCAGATCTCCCTCTTCAGCCTCTCTGCGTCAGCTGTTTGCCGGATGGTGATCAGATGAAGAGCTTGGCAGATGACAACAAGAAGCACAGGGACAATGGCGCAGTGTGAATGAGTCCTCTCAATGATGGACCCTCTTTTCTTATCCAGCCCCACCATAATTACAACTCCTCCATACACACAGCTACTTAAAGAGGTGTCATGTGTTTTCATGTTTATCAAGATAATAGGCTTGCTTCCTACTGCCCATCTGTTAAAACCCAATTAACAGGAATGGAGCTGAGTGTACAGACAGGAGCAGCTTGTTTATTAGATTCATACACAGATGAAGAGAACTGAACCAAACATTGATGCCTATTTACCTTGTACAGTAGTTCTGTGCCTCATACTTGCATCCATTCCTTTCCATCCCTACACCAAATGACCACCAGCAGCAAACATAAGGTTAAAATACTTATCGAAATTTACTTAACAAATTGTACACAAGCTTTATGTTATAGCACCCTTCTATATTAGAAGGACCAAATGAGAGTGGAGTGGTTCTGTGTTGCCAGAAAAGTATAGGCATTGTTTAATGAAATTATGGGATTTAACTACTGCATTAGTTCCTGTGAAAAGAAACTAGAGCAGTTTAAGGAGGAGTTACAACCACTGCCAGTGGATTAACAGATACTCTAACTTTTTAGGTACATTTTAGTCTATTTGCTACTCTTGCACAGAAAGGAAATTTGACAAATTTGACTTTGGTTTTGGGGGCTAATTTTAGGATTGAACAGCTGTGTTTTCATGTTTAAAGCACTGACTGATTCCTAAACTCCCTGTTTTGATTCATCTATCCATCCATTGTCTATACACCGCTTAATCCTCACTAGGGTCATGGGGGTGCTGGAGCCCATCCCAGCTGACTCAGGGCGAAGGCAGGGGACACCCTGGACAGGTCAGCAGTCTATCACAGGGCTACACTTAGAGAAAGGCAACCAAGCACACTCACATTCACACCTACAGACAATTTAGAATCACCAATTAACCTCAGCATGTTTTTGGATTGTAGGAGTAAACTGGAACATCCGATGAGAACTCACACTGCACAGGGAGAACATGCAAACTCCACACAGTAAGATCCCAGGCCCAGGCCAGGACATGAACCAGGGATCTTCTTGTTTTGATTCCAATCATGTGATTTCTTCCCTGTCAACTCTTAACATGTTTCTCTCCAGTAAATACATAAACACACAGTTTGTGTATTGCTTATGCTAACTGTGAAGGTTTCTTAATATTGTACCAGTGTGAGGGTTACAGTATTGTCTATGTCTGGTGTCAATTACAAATGCATGAAATGTGCATGTTCCATGATGTTTCAATGTTATTTCTACACATTAATATGTTGTAAAATTTTTGACCTCTATTGGAGAGATGGAACACCATCTTTTGATGGTGGTGGAGAGTACTGGCTAACATGACTGTCCCATAAGTATTAGAGTGAGATCAGTTGACTGTGAAACTCAAAGCGTTTAAGTTGCACTGATCAAATCATTGAGCCCTTGTCCCCTGTGGAAAGGGGCACACACACACACACACACACACACACACACACACACGCACACACACACTCAAACCCACACAAGCCTTTTTCTGTTTTAATTTTGTTGTATTTAGCTTATAGCTCATGGCAATCAGGTATCTCAAATTATTAGGACATTTCCTGAGGTCAATCAAAAAAATAAAAAATACAATACAGAATTGGAAATTTCTGAAAAGTATGTCAATTTATGCACTGAATAATTGATTGCGGCTCCTTTAAAACAAATGGTGAAGATCATCCCATGTTACTGCTGAGGTATTATTGAAGCCCAGGTTGATTTGATAGCAGTCTTTAGTTCATCTGTATTTTTGGGTTGGGTGTTTCTCATTTTCCTCTTGACAATATCCCATCTGGGTTTATGGGGTTCCAGTCAGGTGAGTTGGTTGGCCAATCAAACCCAGTAATATCCTGATGAGCAAACTATTTGGTAAAAGTTTTGGCACTGTGGGCAGTGCTAACTCCTGCTGGGAAAGGAATTTGACATCTCCATTAAACTTGTCAGCAGATGGAAGAATGAAGTGCACTAAAATTTCCTGGTAGAGGACTGCTTAGGCTTTGGACTTTATAAAACACAGTGGAATTAGAACCAGATTGAATAGAATTGTATAGCTAGATTTTGTTAACTTTAATCGATTCAAATGCTAGGAGTCAATATAAAAATGTTTGAATTAGTTTTTTTTGTTCTGTTTTGTTTTGTTTTACACACAAAAACACCTGTGAACTTTTTTCTTTCTTTCTTTCTTTCTTTCTTTTTAAATCCCTGTGAATAAAATGCAAATCATGCCAGCCTTAGTGGTTAACATGCATTACAACTCTGCTTTTTGTACCTCGGAGACAGTAGCACATTATGCATCAGGCGTTGCATGGCATTACATTACCTTATACACACACACACACACACACACACATAAATGAACATGTATTGTTGCTTGACACAGCATCAAACAGCAAACAACACCCAATATAAACTTTTAGCATGTTTTATTAGATTTTTAAAATGAAATCCAAGCCTGACATCCTTTCAGTTTCACTCTTGCACTATCAGTAAAGATAATATTTTTACATTAAAGGAAGGGCCCTTGTCAGAAACCCTAAAAGGCAAAACAACACTTTCAGGCAAGGAATCCAACAAAATCTTTGTAGCAATTTGAAACCTACCTTCTTCTCAAGAGCACTTAATTTTATTGAGCCCTTGAATGGACTCCAATTTGCAATTTGGCTGTGTCCTATCAACAACGACTTATACGAATTATAAAATATTACGGTGAGTGGCACTTAATACTTAGGAAAAAGGGTCTTCTGGTCATCAGAGAAAATGATCACGACCTTCAGATTTGGGAGGGAAAAAAAGAGGCAACTATCGGAAGCCTTTCCATGAATTTATAGCAAGCAGAGTGACTCACATGATCCGCGAGGTTGGTGGAAGATCCCGAGAGGTCATCGAAGTCCGACTTGCAGACGTCTCGTTCCTCTATGACGAGGTCGATGGGCATTTTGCCTTTGAGGCAGCTGATGTACCGGTGGCAGAAGTTATCACATAACTCATGAACCTGTGAAACCAATTTATTTATTTATTTAATTAACTAATTCTCCGAATTTCAATTGAGCACCATAATAATAAAATGTGAATTCAAACAAACAAATCAAATGGTTGTGCCTTCAAAAGTGTGGATAATCAGAGCGACAATATTCACCTTCTCTAGCTCCAAGAGATGAAACCGTAGAACTTGAATCGCTTGAATCATCTAAAAATCAGAATTATTTGTATTCTTTAAAAATCCAAATTAAAATATCTGATAACAGAACACGACATGGTTTTAGACACGCTCGATGTGTGATGCTATTGATCACTATGTGTTTTTGCTCATTTACACCGTACAAATATTAGTTCTATTTTGTAACGACACTCTAAATATGTCCTGAAGGCACGAGGTTGCCCCGAGCAAATCTGTAACATCCCGCTGTGCGCAGAGAGGAACACGGGGCAGAAAACAGCTGAGAATCAAAGGAGAGCGAAGGAAAGAGAAGAGAGTGCTCACCAGATTATCCAGCTCTGGGTTGGAAGAAAACAAAGGTTTTTCTGCGCGCATCTGAAAGAAAGGAAATGAAAGGCGTCCGTTGATGCTTCCCAACTGATTCAGTTTTTAACTTCAAAAGGAATAAAATAAATTGGGCTATAGTGTTTCAACAATTCATCATAGAGATTAAATTATAACGTAGTTATTTGACTCAAGACATGTTTTGGTGGGATACACATTCGGCTGCAGTACTGAAGATGTTTTGTCTTGTGTCATTCAAGGCTGCTTTAGTTCCACTATGTGCAGCTCCCTATAACTGTGCGCCGTCCTACCTGTTTAGCAAACACGGCTATATCTTCATTGAAGGAGTCGGAGGAGCACACGTCTCCTCCCGCCACCCCAGGCTCTCTGGGCGTGCAGGTAGCCAGCTCACACTTCTCGAACACCAGAGCCAATAGAGGAAATAAAGGGTGGCTGCAACACAGGCGAAAGTGGGCCCGTGTGATTGTATAATCATTGTCAGGCATGAACTTTAGTCTATACATCACAGCACCGGCAGATAGGATTTTACATACAACTTGGCGAGTTTAATTTGTGCAAAACATGTGTGTACTGCGATAGAAAACAAATGCGCCGTCCGGAAAGGATATATATTTCGTTTCCAACGCATTCTGCTTAGAGATTTGTGTCAATTCTCGATCATACTGGACTATAAGAAAAGTAGTTTCATCTTATTTCCAGCAGAAGAAAAAAGAAAAAAAATAGAAATGCATCAACATTACAAAAATCACTGTCAAGAGCACAGTATAGCATTGGTTGTAAAGGGGAAATGAAATTCATTTATTTTACGCCTATGCAAAATGTATGTGAAAAATCATTCTGTCTTTCTGCTTAACAGCTGAACTGAGCCAAGCATTAATTAAAATTTAAAAAAAACCCTATTTAATTTACAATTGTTTTTACATCCCCATACGAAAAATACCGAATTATTATCATTATTATCATTATTATTATTGTTGTTGTTGGTGGTGGTGGTGGTGATTTTGGTATATCCACACCCATAGATTTGATCCTTGTCTCTCTTCAGCACGTCGTTCACGGCGCTGCCCATGCTGTTCGGTAGGATATTGTGCGGCGCGTGGGCTCCATAGTGCTGCGTCGGGTGTGGGGGAGGCCCGTGGTTCAGGTGGTGAACCTGGGGCAAGGGCCGAGGGGCATGAGGGTCTCCATACATTGAGGCAGGAACTCCGACTCCATCCATCGCGCCTCCGTAATGACCGAGCTCCTCATACTGGGATGAAAGTTGAGGATAGCATTAGAGCACGGACAAGTTGAGGAAACTTTTCATCTAAATGCATGAAAAGAAAAAAAAAAAGGTTTAGATGTAAAGGTAAACAACAATACTCCACCATTTTGTTTCTCGTAGTCAGGTATTAGACCTCGTACCCCAGGTACAGTTTATACTGTGTATCAGTATAGTGCAAAAACAGTCGCTGATCAGCTCTTTTTGCGTTAAAGTCCACACTTGTGAAAAATACGGTGTGGACTTTAAATTACCATAGGTTAATTACGTTGGTTTGAAGCATGTAAACGCATCTGTGATTAGCAGGAGTAACCATTTACCCATTTAAATAATGGCAATTCAAAAAGCATCTTAGAGTTACCCTTTGCGCCATCTCCGTGTAGTTTCCTGCCGTGTAAAGAGAAGTTTGGTGTTGATGAGTATTTCGATTAAAAACTTTTAAATCCAGCGGGGAACTCTATTCCTGTTCGACTCTGTGACATGGAGCTTGTCAAAATTGATCGAAAATTATGTTAAAAGATCAAAAACAGGTAGGAAACAACATCTGTCCTCGCGTTAACAAGAATGCCAAAACGCGCAATGATAACTGGCAACCAGGTTTCGAGTGATTCCTCAATGAGGGGATTAGAGATAATCTGTCAGATCTGGGTCTTTGATCAAGTTTTCAGCATCTGTTTTCCCTCTCACAAGAAGACGCTGAGGGTCCACGAATTAGTCATCAGTTAAGTGTGTCCTCTTGTCCATGTCTCTCCGCGCCTGCAAACTCACTGTCCATAGACCGGCTGTAGAGCTGCTTATCGTATCGCTGTGTGATGTGCAGGGCAAGCACATGACGAAACGCGGTGGCGACGGGCGGGTGCAACCAGTAACTTCCTTCTGACAAGGGTATGTGTTTTAAAACGTTGTCTTCTGGTTCTTACTTTCAAAATAAACCTGGTCTCCTTCAACTTAAGTTTTCAGCAGTTGAGTGCAAATGTGGAATACACAATATGTATTACAAAAACTATAGAAACCCTTTTCCCATCGCCCCTTGCATGTTGTTTTTCTAGACAGTCAATGTAACGCTCTTAAATGATTTCAGATGCAGAACCTATAAATTTAGCTGTCAACCTCAACATGAAGGGTGTGCAGTCGATATGAAGAAAGCATAAAATGGAGAGTGATCACGTTAAGATAGAGTGAGACATCAGTGTTTTTATCCAGCATAGTATCAAATGTAGTGGTTAGCTGTAAGTGGACATCCTATTGTCACAAGCACCTGGTCTAAAACCTTCAGCTGCAGCTGCTTTATAAGGCAGCTTATTTCTTGTTTATTAAGGCGGACTTTACATTCGATGGAACTGGCATTTGTTCTGTTTTTGAACATCTTTGACACAAAATTGAAGTATCTTGTTTACTGTGTTGGATTAGTCTACCTAACTGACTAAAGCACATTCTGCATACTCTAAAGGTAATCTGACAATGCTGGGTGCCTGACAGAAGAAAATAAAAACTCCTAAACCTCTAAAACAATAGTGTGCATTGAAAAGCAGCAGTAATGTAAAGTATAACAGATTGTAAACAGACTATATAACAATAACAACAACAACAAAAGATCTGTTGTTGACCCTGTAGGATACCTTGATCAGTTAAATGAGCGACGGATCCTTTCATATACTGTCAAAACAAAATCCATAGTGTATCTGACATAATATTAGTGGCTTCCATTTGATTTCCAATTTAAAAAATAAGCTTATTCTCTTCACAATGTTCAGTTTTAATGCCTTTATTTTGAAGAGAACACCACCCCGAATCCGGTACAGATGTGTCTGTGTATGTCTGCTTTTTGACGCTCTTCTCGCCTTCTGAATTAATTGGGGCCTGAATGCTGGGCCGGCTTTCAGAGCCCTTCCTATTGGATGAGGTGGTTAGTGGTGTAGAAGATCTGTCAGAATATAGTGTGTTGCGTGTATAGGATAATGCATACATACAGTGGTACGCTTATAACCAAAACTTAATTGTATACACCAGTGATACTACTGCAGTTTCTTCAGTCTTATAACTACAACTGATTAAAATAATAACTGCAACCGCTCAACACCAATGCACTGTATTTATTCAGTGGATAAAATCTCTTTACCATCCTCCTAAAATCAGTGACAGTTAAATCATTTGACTTCATTTATGCTGCAAACTCCAGTTATGAAAACAACTGACAGGTCTGGCCTGAAAGATGCACTTTTGAAAATGTTCAAATCTGTCTTCAGATTTCAAAATCTTACTGAGCTTGGAAACCAAAAGTAGCAGCTTCACAAGATGTTTTATAAACCTGAAACACAGTTCTTTTAACAGAGTCTTAAAATGTTATGTGTCATAATTCAACTTAACTTATTAACTTGTACAGTTGACAGTAGTAACTGGCTAAGATGTATAATTTGAAACATTGTAACTGCTGTAGTCCATGCTAGTTGTTCTGTTAAAATAGCCAGTGCTATCAGGTTGTGTTAATATAAACATGTGTAATTGCTGAATAAACATTTAGCATAGGTACTAGAGGTCTAGGCTTTCTAACATAGTGAGTACATGCTTATTAATCTAAATGGTACCAGGGTACTTCAAAAAGTTCTCGGCCTCACCTGGAAGCAAGAGATGAAACTACCATTTTAGGGCATAATTTTATATAATAAAGCCTTATGTCACTGTTCACAAAAACTCAAGTGTTTAAAGCAATCAAACAAAAAAAGAGAGGGAAGCTCCCGGCTGGTTGCTGTTGCTTCGAGACAATGCACCCATCCACACAGCACAGGAGACAGAAACAGCCAAATGTGGCTTTGAGCAGTTTGCTCGTGCACCTCACTCACCCTACCTGCACCACCTGACTTCTATCTGTCTCCAAAACTGAAATCCCACTTGTGTGGTTGCCATTTTCAGAGTGATGATGAAGTTACATGCTGTTGAGGAGTATCTGAAGGCTAAAGATGTGAACTTCTGCTGCAAAGGGATAGTGAAACTTGAACACTGGTGGACGAGTGCATGGAAATTAAATAAGACTATTTTGAAAAATAATGCAAGAGCAATCTTTATTCTGTGATGTTTTTTTTTTTTTGACGAGGCTGAGCATTTTCAAATGTACCCTTGTGGGGTCAGCTTTTTGGCTATGTAAATATCAATATATCTGCATCCCCAATGTTCTTGTAAGTAATACTACAGTTGTATGGTTCTTATTTAAATTTAACTTTAATTCTTCACTCCACAATATTTTTTTGCTTCTGCTTTGCGCTATTACAGTTATTTTTATTTTTAGTTGCTTTTATTTTTTAGCTATTTTTATACTTTGTACCTTACTCTATATTTATTGTTGCACCAAACAACCAGAACAAATTCCTCGTTTTGTGTCAACTATATCTGGCAAAAAATCGGTTTCTGGTTCTGATTTCTGATCTCTGTGCAGCAAATCAGCTGTTTATAACATTCTGTGTTTCACTAAACCAGCAGAAACCATTACAGGGTAATGACATCCACTAGGGAGTCTAAACATGAAAATATTTAATAATTGTGTGTGTGGACAGTTGTTTGCTAGATTGTATAAAGTTGTCAGGTAGACTAGAGTGCATCAGAGCAGAAGTACTGAAAATACATTAGGAGCAACAACAGGTAACGTAAGTTGCAGTGACTTCAGCTTGTCGTGCAGCACTTAACAATTGACTGCAGTTCCACTGGCATGACTCTGGAATGATGTATCTACAACAAACAAAAAAGCTATTTGAAACTAGTGTAGGTCTGTGACAGACTGGCACCCTGCCTACCCTGTCATAGTTTCCAAAAAGTTTAAAGAAACAAATAAACATCTCTGATTTTTTTTTTGATCTGAAAGAGAGCCACCTTAGGCCTTTCATAGTAGTTTGGAAAGTCCAAGTCACAGCAGGACAGAGAATACAATAGCTTGATGTTGCAGAAATATATTCCATGACTTTAACTTGGTGCATATGACTGTTTTATGTTTATTTACAAAGTGTTTAAAATTAATAGTCTGAGTTGTGTTGCTTTAACCCCACTGTGCAAAGTTTGTCAAATAAAATGCAGAAGTTAATATCTATCTACTTATTATTGTTACTACTATTATTATTACTATAAGTCATAGCAATGACAGGTGGTAGTAAGCGTTTGTTTATTTGTTTGTTTGTTTGTACTGTTAGTAGCATTACACCACTTTTTTAATGTACAAGTATTAGAAAAAGAAAATGTAGATGCTGAGTCATGTAGTGTCTAAAATCTTTCTCAAATGATAAACAGAATTTAGAAATTGTAAATTTGCCAGCACATGGATAGTTACACAATATTTGGATTTTTTGATCATACCTAAATATATATCAAGATTAATCCATCAATGCAGGCAACACAATTGTCTGTTATTTAGATGTTTTTTTTTGTTTGTTTGTTTGTGTTTAGTTTTTTTGTTGTTGTTTGTCTTTTTTAACATAATATCTTTTTCTCCAGTGATATATTTATTGTGATCTCCATCAAGCTTTGTTACCCTAACCCAAAGCCACACACTTTGGTTGACAGCTTTTTGGAATTCGGTTAACAACCAAATTCTTTAGGCATACCGTAAATGATATGAACTCATCACTATTATTCCTAAATGTGTCATTTTATAATATGACATGAACATACAGAAATGAATGCGCAGTTCTACCATAAAAAACAGTAAGTTAAACATTTAATTAAATGTAAGATTAGTTGAATGTAAGAAACAGACTGTTCAAAAAAAAGACATTTAATCACCATTTATAATGATGACACTTGTTGAGATACAGTATAAAAATGCAACAAAAGGACATATATAATCCAATCGTAATTTACAAAAATGGGTTTTTATTTTAGTTTCTTATTCCAGCTGCAGTGTCTTCATTAGCTGTTTCTTTCTTCATCATTCACATTGAAAAAGCATTTGCTTTAATAGTGGAATATTTCCAGCATGTTATTTTCTGATCAAAATATCTCACACACTTTCTTTTGATATCCTCTCTCTGTGAATTATTAAAGACATATATTTGAATTATAAATACACTAACTCTAAGGAAACAGGCAAAACATGCACCATGCCCCAGGCTATATCTCTCCTCATCGCATATCATTTCCATGTAGTCTCTCTGTTTCTTTCTCTTTCTGCTTTTCCTCCTTTGTGTTTACCTCCCTTCCCTCCCGTCCTCTGCACACACCCTCCCACTACCCTTGCCAGCCAATGTGATCTGAATAGAGGCTGATTCAGGGTGTCAGGCCCTGTCTTAAATGTAATAAATTACCATCGAACTGGGGAACAGTGCATCCATCCCAACACCTCACCAGAGAAGGAGCTTGTGCACCACCATCCTTGACCTCCTCTTCTATCCCACATTCTTCACACACATACACACAACTTGTCCTCCAATTCCCCATGTACACCACAGTCTTCTCCATCATCAGCCAGTCCTGGTTTGGCTGACTCTGTCACTTGTCATCCTATTCCCCAGTGAGAATCATTAGCATTGTCAGAACTGACTGGGAAAGGAGGCCAGCAGGGACCTGTTTGGAAGGTGGGGGTGTATGTGGGAGAGAACAAATGTGGTAATATGCATGTCTACAAAAATACGTATTTGTATGTACTGCAGGTACTGAGTTCAATGGACAAATGTGTGTATTTTTTGTGTGGGTATTTCATGAATGTATATGCAAGTCAGTGATGATTAGTGTGTTAGTGTGAGCTGGTGACATATGCAGATAGAGGAAGACTTGGTGAGGGCCAGCCAACATCAATGATTGTCAAGAAGTCACTAGAAACAAATAGGTGGACACAGATGCTTGACACAGATAGGGTTCAGGCAACAAGGCAGGTTTATTACCGATCTGGGTTCGGTACACAGAAGGTCAGTCAACACAGGTAGAGGTACCTGGATCCTATCCCAGCCGACTTAGAGCGAAGGCAGGGGACACCCTGGACAGGTCGCCAGTCTATCGCAAAGCCACACTTAGAGACGGACAACCAAGCACACTCACATTCACACCTACGGACAATTTAGAATCACCAATTAACCTCAACATGTTTTTGGACTGTGTGGGAGGAAGTGGGAGAACCCGGAGAGAGCCGACCTTCCTACTGCGAGGCAACAGTGCTCCCAACTGCGCCACCTTGCAGCCCAGTTGTAAAATCTTTATTCTGAAATCTCAGCATGTAAGCTATCATTTAAACCCCCAGGCAGTAAAAAGGTAACCCCTGTCTGGTGTAAGCTGGTTTCCGCAATGCACAATTTGTTACTGAATATTTTGCTGAAAATATGCCTACTGATTAAAGAGTCCAGAAATAATTACCGCATAGGATGAAATATTTCCCACTCACAAGAAATACAAATCTTGTATGCTAGCCTACATATTATAAGACATAGACTATTATTGTGGAAAAGTTAAAAGAATATAATAGATGTCTTCAGATGAAGATAAGAAATTCATAAAAGAAACAGCCCTTTATTTTATTGCATTATACATACCATTGTACGGGCAGAGGTTTTTTTTTTGGAAGTTATAATGTCCTGTTTATGTCATAGTGTAGTTAACAAAAATCACTGAGCTCCAGTTTTTCTACACTAAGGTATAGTACATATGACAACAAGAGCTCTTGCCCCCTATGCCACAGGAAGAAGCATAACCTTAAGCACATACTGTACATTGTACTGTTGTGCTAAGAAAAAGGCTGCACAGAAATGTCTACCAATGTACTCCGTTTCAGTGTATTTTCACAAAATAGCAAGTAAAAAGATAATAATTTAAGCTAAATCTTTATTCAAATATGGAACACTCACACGTTCACAGATCCTAGCTTACAGTAGATAAATTGCCCTGTGATGATCTGTAATTAAATCTCACCAGACATGTCTGCAAAAACAAATGATCCAACCATTTAAAAATATCCATCCTTGACCACATCAAATGTAAATCAGTTGTAACCACTATAATGTCTATTAGTTTGAATAAATGAAAATTTTATGGATCTGGATTTTTTGGATCTTGCCTGTCAAGCACTTCGAGAGGGCACACTAAAAAGCCAAAGTCATTGAGCACTGTTTCACGTTTTGATAACAAAGATAATTTAACATTGCCCTAAGTTTGCATTTTGTAGTAGTGGAAACTGGATTTTTTTTGTTTGTTTGACTGATTATGAGAAAAATAGTAGTAAGGAAACAACACAAACTTTTTTGATTTGAAAACAAAATTAAATGGGACTGAGCTCTATATCTATTTTGAATCATTGCATTGCGAGTTGAAAAAATAAATCATGTTCCGATTTATGAAAAGCATACTGATTGAGAAGAAGGTCCCAGATTAAGCATGCTACTAGGTGAGCTATTGGGGGGCCCTACCAGGAAGAAATCCACCAGCGAATTCAAGTCATTTCTCAGTGGAGTAGGCAATACATTTTCCACAGACAACTTTACTGTTTGCTAGCTTGTCAGTTTTTGGTTCTTTGGTAAGTAATTTAAAAAAAAATTTAAATGCACTTTATATGCAATTTATACTCTAAGCTATGAGCTTCAATCAGGTTTTTACTGTCACTCCTCGATTCTACCCCACTTCCCGCATTTGGAAGGGATGGATCTAACTGGAAAAGATGATGCTGACCATAAGGCTATTCCCAAGGCTTCAATTCAGCTCCAAGACAACCCAATTGATAATTGCATAGCTTGTTATGGCCATCTTTATGTACATTCCATGATGAAAATCTGTTCAGTAGATGTATTGTATGGGTCACACTCAGAACAACTAAATTACACATTTCCAGTAGTGCAACTAATAAAATGTCATCATTAAATCCTTCGTCAAGCAACATGTCCCTTTAAAAAAGGTTTAAAAAATAATAATTATACATCAACTTTTAATATTTTGAATATAAACGACTGGCAGGTTTTCACAGCTTGGATTACTATCTACATTTTCCTTTTCATATTAATTTTTCTTAACTCGTTAGTGTCCATCTTCAAAATACTGCAAAATGTGTGCACTGCATGTGTGTGTTGCATGCAATAAATTGTGAATATCAACACCCAATATGCTAAATTAAAAACCAGACAGAAAACAGAACAACACACACTGTTTGTACATTGCATAAATCCATCAGTGAAATCCATGATAAAAGCTTGTGAAGACAGTAAGCAGAGGTGAGAAGTCAAAGGATGTGCAGAGGCTGTTATTTAGTGTTCCAATTGAAGTCTATGATTGCTTTGTCTTGCACCTATGGGTCACTGCTCAATGTATGGGAGTTAGGGCAAGAGACAAGATCCACAATGAACCTGTGTCTGTATACTCCTCTAATGATTAGTCTGTCATTGTTTAGTGATGCACCAAGGTGGCAGACCAGACCAGAGCTGCCTCAAGCCCTCATTCTGCATGCATCTGTATGAGTGTGCATTCATGCGGTGTGTGTGTGTGTGTGGCAGCACATGAATGAAATGCCCAGACATGTGTGTGTGTACTCTTTCCTTGGACTGGGCGTCAGTATTAATGAGCCCAGATTTCATTTCCGATGGGCGATTATTTGACTGTTCATTTGGGTAAGATTTATGATGAGGCCCTATATCTGTAGCCTGCAGCACTGCTCTAGTCTTTAATAATGGGAAATGAACACATTAATCACCCTGTAGCAGTCAGCCACAGAAACCATGGGGTGCACCATCCAATCTGCATCACTGGATGAGAGAGAATATCACCTCACATTCATTCAAAATCCTTATCTAGTACATGGTGGTAGTAAAAATTACCTTCCTAATTGAATATGATTTAACATCCTGCACACACACACACGCACACACACACACACACACACACACACACACACACAGATAAAAGACAAACCTCGTCCTGTTTGCCTGGTCAGTGTGCCAGTTGAGAAGGCATACACAGTCACCACAACAAACTCACAGGGTTTACTTTGGGTGGAGCACGGCCAATGACCACAAAACCCTATGAGTCACTACCAATCACTAACCACACCTGACCCTGGGCCACAGTTCTGAGATCTTGGAGCCAGGTGAACAAAAGAGCACAGCAAGCACTGCCTTTTCACTGTATTTACCCATCAGTAGCTACAAAAACACCAACAGAACTGAGGAATAATAGTGACTTCACAAACATACAGATTATGTCAGTAGAATGGCCCGATGTGATTATATACAGATGTATAGCTCAGCTTCACTTCAAAGCATTAATGCATGACATTATTTGAATAATATTGCTATCACAGGTCTTATTATCAAGACTGATATGCTGTTGATATGCAACATAATAACCAATTATGTATCAATGTTTCATCTTGCTGTGAATAATATAACAGCAATATTAGCAACAAAGTTTTTCAGAAACAGGTTATGTTCTGTTCTGTTGGAACACTTGGTTAAGGTGGTAGGACAACATCTTGACCTCCGCTCAGATTTGACGGTTTCATGTGGATTGGGTGGGCTGCTCTTAAAGATACAGTAGGTATAGACTGGATCAGGCACTGTTACACAAAACTCTACTTGCAGAAAAACAACAATATGTATCAGAGGGTATCTGCACAGCCAAACAAACTGTGGGCTCACAGGATTCATTGTCACATTGTAATATGTCTTAAAAAGAGTCATGTGATATATCTTATGCTGTGTCTTACATGTGCAGTAACAATGTAACAGCGAAAACTACCACACAAAGAGGCATTTATGAATTCCAAATATACTGAACAATTATATTTTGTCACTTTATTTCTGGTTGTTAGAAACATTACTTCTTGTTATCTGTGTCTTTTTACTTTTTAGGGCAAATTTGAAACCCGTATATTGAGATTGAATGTAATATAAAGACTTTTAATACACAGAAAAACATCTAATTATAGAGTTATGCAATGCTTATGTGCAATGTACATGACAAAAATATTAATGAAATGAGTGAATTGGGCTCATAATGTTTTAAAAGGATGAATGAGAGTAAAGTAATTTTGGGTTAGTATCTTATTCACGTTTTTAAAAATTTTCTAACCCAGGTCTGCTTTGGACTGTTCTGTTTTGGAAACTAGAAAAGACTCCTAATTTGAGATAAAACTAATATGACTCACCTGTAAGCAGAGTCCATTTTCTATTATGTTTGTATCATTATACTTGTGTGCACCCTACTAGATAAACTACTGCAGTACTCAGTGACACATTTACATTTTAAAAATGTACAATTTTCCATTGCATCTCTCCTGCAGAAAACAGCAGGGGGTGAGAAGGTTGCTGTTTTTGCCTTAACTAAAATTTCATGATGTGAGGACTTCATGTAAAATTCATGCTAATTTGTTCCCTCTATGTTTTTGCTTTTGTTCAAGGCATGAAAGCAAACCAATGAAGAAAAATAGGCTGTATTGCTGCATGCCTAGGAGAACTGCAGTCTACACAAAAAAAAGATTCATCTTCTCTGTGTCCTCGCATTATTTGCTATTACTCATATTTTGCTTCCAGTCCAGTTCTCCTAATAAATTTAAAAAAAAAAAAAAAAAAAAAAATTTAATCCTTGTTCTTTATTACTTTTGGGCCTTGCACTGTACTGTCACTAAAGATCTGGTTGGTCATTAACCATGTACACGTTTGTGTGTGCTTATTTCATTCCCTTAGGCATTGTGGACAGAAGTCAGCTTTCTTATTATGTCTCCTATACAGAATTTTAATTGTTAATTCTGAAAGACTTTGGCTCAGTAACCTTTTTTGTACTCTATGCCATATTCCATGTTTCATATCTATAGGATTAAAAAACAAACAAACAAAAAAACTATATAATATAAGATGTTTTGATGATGCTGATGAAGAGTGCTGTCTAAAATGTCAGTCCAGAGTCTTCAACAGCCTTTCAGTTGGGTTGAGATCCGGTGTCTGTGAAGGCCATAACATATGATTCACATTATTTCCATACTCATCAAACCATTCAGTGATTCAGTGACCCCCCATGCACAATGGATAGGGGCACTGACATTACTACACTCAGGTAGGCCTAAACCATACCAGCAAAATGATCCCCACAGCATAGCAGAGCCATTAGATCCAGAGAGAGAGAGTGCAAGAGAGTAGATTATAAATTATACTGTACTTTTTTTATGCAACACTGGTCATTGTTACAATTGATTAGAAACAGTTACATCATTGTATGAAATTGTTTCTTTTATTGACACAGCTGTTCACAATAGACAATCTGATGACTTAGGCTGACACCGCTCTGTAATGTGTAAATAACACTGACAGGGAAGTATACCTGATTTTAGACTGGTCAATCATATTGTTAAAGGCAAGGGCTGTAAATGTCATGGGCTCAAGCATAGCTAAATACTCATAATCATTTTGCAGCCTCTGGCACAGAGCTAGGCATAAATCTAGTGCTGTCTCAACCTTCCTTGCATCCAAATGGGATGGATGTACTGTCTGTACAAGCAACACTATGCACAGAATACACCCCCTGCTGGCTCAATTGGTAACCAACATTTAGAGGTTTCACAGCTAAACATCCCCATCTACTGGACTTGTGACAATAACAACAGTTTTCCAGAACCAAGCTTCTTCCCAGTTCCAATTGAAGAGATGAAAGTAGAGAAAAGAGAAATGCATCAACTGAAGTGGGAATTTGACTGAAACTGATGATGATCTGACAGCTGTCTGGCCATGGTGTTGGTGTAAGTGTTTACACCTCTCCATTTCTATACAGAGTTCTACACGAAGTATACAGAATTTTGTTCCTTCCCACGGTCGCCAAGTGAGTGCTAAAAAGGAATCCAAAGGAAACTTTGGATTTGTTGTGCTTCTCTGTTTAAGATTTGTAAGGTCCTGATGTTATTAAGTGATGTGCTATGAGGTGACATGCTGTGACTGGGCCCTATATAAATAAAATTGAACTGAATAATATAGCAATCTATCATATAAAGTCATGGAAAAAAATATTAGACCACCCTTGCTTTCTTCAATTTCTTATTCATTTTAATGCCTAGTACAACTAAAGGTATATTGCTTTGGACAAATATAATAATGATAACAAAAAATAGTTCATAAGAGTTTAAGAGCTGATAGCCATTTTCTTGATAATAAGCAAAATCACTTAAGTTCTTACAGCAATAGCTATGGCATTGCACTGCCAAAAACAGTGCTTTTAGGCATTCCATGGTTTCTTTTCTGTCTGTTTCATGATTACATAATACACACAGGAGTTAGTACTTGATTGCATAACCATTGTTTTTGATGATTGCAGCCATGCGTCTTGGCATGCTCTCCACCAGATAGATGCCAGGACTTCCCCTTCTTTCCAAACCAGTCGTGCTGCGTTTCCCAAAAACTGGTTGGAATGAACTTCATGGCCCAGTCCACTATGAGCAGCATGTGCAATGGTTTCAGGTTATCAATAATTGTACTCTTGGCCTCGTCCTGGTGAACTGAACAGAGAACGTGTGACTTCCAATCCTCTATGCTCGACGCAGCANTTAGGCGATTTTTGGTCATTTTTGCAAAAAAAACAAGGAGGGGTGGTGAAATCCCCCCAGTTTGACCAAATTTCCTTAAACTTAGACTGAAGTAGATTTGGGTGGACCCCTTTAAACTGGCAAAGTTTCATTGAAATCGGTGAGATGGCTTGTGCCACCCCCGCATGGTCCTATCGTGGATGCACTCTTAAGTTATTATTGAATGAGCCATTATTTAATCCTAGACCCTAAAATTAGTGGCATTTAGCTATCTGCTCCGTTAGAATCTTGATTTGCATATTACAATATTTTACAATGGCACAACTTGTAATGTAAAAACCCCATCTAACTTGCTAATTTATTTCTCTTCAAAAAGATATTTTGTGTCCTTGGGTAGGAAGTTGTGCCCAATGGAAGGCAACCTCCTTGCATGGCAGCTCTGCCACCAGTGGTATGTGAATAGATGAATGGGTAAACATTGTAAAGTACTTCGAGCAGTGCTAAAGTCCCTACAAATAATAATAATATAATAATAAATTTTATTTAAAAGGCGCCTTTCTGGTCACTCAAGGACACCTTACAAAAGATAAAAGAAACAACAATAAAATACACAATAATACAGTATACAACAATAAAAATACATCAGGCAGTGCAATTGTCACAGCAGGGAATAAGCAGCTTTGAACAGGTGTGTTTTGAGTTGAGATTTGAAATGAGAGAGTGAGTCAATGGGGTGGTAGTGAGTTCCAGAGTTCCATGGTGGTGAGACCGGCGGAGGGGACAGACAGGTGTAGGGAGGAAGAGGATCTGAGGGAGCGGGAGGGAATGGGAACATGGAGGAGGTTAGACAGATATGGGGGGGCGAGGTTGTGAATTGCCTTGAAGGTTAACAGGAGGATTTTGTACTAAATGCGGAACTGAACCGGGAGCCAGTGGAGCCGTTGGAGGACAGGGGTGATGTGGTGGATAGAGGCAGTTCTTGTGATGATGCGGGCAGCTGAGTTGAAGTTGAAGTTTACGGAGTGCCAATCTTACGCCCTTAGTTATAAAAACAATTCAGCCCTGTTTTTTCTGTATGTAGATGGCATGGGCTTCAAGGTGGCACAGTTGGTTAGCACTGCCTTGCAGCAAGAAGGTCGCTGGTTCACGTCCCGGTGAGGACACCCGGGATCTTTCTGCGTGGAGTTTGCATGTTCTCCCCGAGTAGCGCAGGTTCTCCGGCTTCCTCCCACAAGTCCAAAAACATGTTGAGGTTAATTGGGGATTCTAAATTGTCCGTAGGTGTGAATGTGAGTGTGCATGGTTGTCTGTCTCAAACTGCAGCCCTGCGATAGACTGTCGACCTGTCCAGGGTGTCCCCTGCCTTCACCCTAAGTCAGCTGGGATAGAATCCAGCCCCCCCGCGACCCTAGTAAGCGGTGGATAGATAATGGATGGATGGCATCATGATGTGTAATGTCTCCATCTAATAAGCTGGCTTCTCTGGCATCTTGCAAAAAGTGAAATACTGTCTTAACAGTAACAGTAATATCTTTTAGCAAGTTCTCTTTTCGCAGGAAGACACATTTTTCCCTACCCCAGCAAAACTAAGACTAAATATATTCCGGACAATGTTACCTTTGTCCTTCGTACATGTCATCCATGAGTACACAACATCAAATTGACCTACACTCGTTTCCCGCAATGGCTTGCCTTTTCCAAACGTAGCATGATTCCTCAGTTACAGCTTTTTTTTCTTTTCATTTTCATCACTGGGCTGCACAGTGGTGCAGTTGGTTAGCACCGTTGCATGGCATCTATAAGATCTCCGGTTCGCATCCAGAGCACCTGGAAACTTTCTGCGTGGAGTGCAGCATGGATTCTCCCTCCCACAGTCCAAAAAACACGCTGAGGTGTCGCCCTGTGATAGACTGGCAACCAGTCCAGGGTATCCCCTGCCTTTTCCCTGAGTTGGCTTGGATAGACTCCAGACGATTCTTTATCAGCGATACAGATTCTTAGCTGAGGAAATATATATATCTGGAAACCTTTTCAGCTGTGTGTTACTAATATTACTGTATTAAGCCGCGTAGTAACCAAGTCACACTGTATACATCGCATTGCTATGGGAACCAGACATGACAGACAGACAGACTGATGATGCAGAAATTGCTTAAATATGTTTTTATGTTTGACCCTGATTTGTTGTCAAGTCCATTTATATTGCTGGTACTGTAGCTGATAGAACACAGATTATAAAATGGATTATTCTACTGGTATTCATTACAGAGAATATTTAATCAATAACATTAATTCACTTTGATTTGGCCAAAAATTAAACTGATATCCTGCATTATGGGACAGAGATGAACATGTTTTGGTGTGAAATGTACGTATCAACCCCAGAACAAAAACAAAACACCTTGTGAAGATGCTGGATGAAGATGGGAAGAGAGTGTCATTATCCACAGGGAAACGAGTCCTGTACCAACATGGGCTGAAAGGCTACTTATAGAGGAAGAAGCATTTACTCCAAACGCAACAATAATCTGGGCTTTTAAAAGCCCAGATTATTGTTTGCAAATACACACAGGGACAAAGACCTTAATTTTTGGAGACATGTCCTGTGGCCTTGTGATCCTGTGTGAAGTACGGGGGTGGCAGGATCATGTTGTCGGGGTGTTTTGCTGCACAAGGAACTGATGCACTTCACAAAATAGATGGCATTGTAAGGAAAGAACATTATGTGGAAGTATTGAAGCAACATCTCAAGACATTAGCCAGGAAGTCAAATCTTGGGCGCTAATGGGTATTCCAGATAGACAATGACCCTAAGCATACTGCCAAATTAGTTGGCTTGAGGACATGTAGAAAATTTGTGTGCAGAGCTGAAAAGGCATTCGCGGGCAAGGCAGCAAACAAACCTTACTCAGTTACATCAGTTCTGTCAGGAGGAATGGGTCAGAATTCAAGCAAACTATTTTGAGAACCTTGTGGAAGGATACCCTGCATGTTTGACCGAAGTCATACAGGTTAAAGGCAATTATACCAAATACTAAAGAAATGAATGTAAACTTCTGACTTTGAAGAAAGTAAAAAAATATCTCTAAAAAATCCTCTTTCTCATTATTCTGGTGTTCAACAAATCCCAGCTGACCTAAAACAGGAAAGATTAGTCACATTTAAAATCAGTTAGTGAGAAGAAAAAAAAAGATTATGTGTCTTTTTATTCAGTAAATTTCTAGTTTTAAGTGTATATACAATACCCCATTTAAATATGCACTGTAACAAATTGCTGTAAAAATCCGGCCAAATTCTAACAGTTACTTACCGTTTTCAAAAATACAGTCAATTACTGTAAAATTTAATGTATTTCTTTTCAGTCAAAAATAAGCATGACCATTAACAGCATGATATCGTAAAATTTTATGATAAAAGGCAGTATTCTAATTTTTGGAGGTTTGGAGTAAGCCACACCACAACAATCCCGCCAACAATCCACATTCATCCTCCCTTGCAGACACCATCGAAAAAGGTTAACATCTTACTAGGAATTTAAAATGTAAGTTGTAAATTTGGTTGTTAAATTTTTGAGCTATATATGTTTAACTAGGCATAATCCCTGCAAGAATATGGTTTTGCTGAAAACAGCATTCATTTGCAGTGTGTCTTCAGTGGTTGACAGTTTAAACATACTTAATTGTTATCATTACGGTTTTATGTAAAGAAGAAATATTATGAAAAAAAGCACTTTTTCATTACTTTTACACTTGAATTTGGCATGCCTACCAGTCCATACACTGCGAAATTAGACAACGCTGAGTTTTTTGTGGGCTAGCTGGGTTACAACACATGCAACTTGCTGACTTGTGCCAGTAATTTGCTTGTTAGTGCCAAACTGTTAGCATTATACAGCAGCAAGTTCAGCACGGTAGCTGCTCTGTTGTTGGAAACACAAACCTACTACTCAATGCTACTCAAGTGGTAGTAATTGTAATCATTAGAACTTTATTTTGCTCATATGAACTATGTTTCTCATCTTGAATACCATTATATTTAATAGGACTTCACCACAGTAGCAGACATCTGTCATGTCCAAGAAGTTTAGTTTTTGTCTTGTGTCAATGTGTCATAGTTTCCTGTTTTATTTTGACATTTAACTCTTCTCTTGTTTCAGGTTGCTCCTTCCCCTTGTGTTTCCCACTGTCTGATTGCCTGCCCTGCCCTGACTGTTTCCACCTGTTCGCCATTACCATGTGTGGGTATATATAGTCTGTGTCTCCCTTTGTCCTGTGTCAGTTCATCTTGTCTTTTGAAAGTGATAAAGCACCTCATCAAACCATGATTTGAATCTATTTTATGATGATACAAAAGAGAAGCTCTGAAAAACATGCAGTTCCTGTAGAAATTAGTGGATCCTTAGAATGAGTCGAGACACCAGTTCAACACATGCTTTACTGCATAACTCATTCGAGTTCAAAAGTCCCACAATTCAAATAATTTTCAGTTTTAGCTACAGTATAGTCTAAAAAGTTTAAGGAATCCTCTAATTTCTTCAGACTGAAGTTGTCAGGAAACTCTGTCCCGTGGCCAGATAGTGTCCAAAAAGACAGGGAAGACAGTCCAGAAGAAGATGCAGATTGTTAATCCTCACGTTACCACTCTAATCAAGAACCTGATGGATTTTGATTGGGTTTTGAAGCATGTTTGGAAGCTTGCTCTACAATTCAGTTGTCTGTTTTCTCATTCTCAGTCTCTCTCTCTACCCCTCTCCCCTTTGAACAAATGTTTTATCAGTTTCAGAAAGTTTTTTTCATAAGTTATTTTTTGTCATAGATGCCCTGAGAGGCCATTTTAAGTTTTTCTTTACACTCACACACACACACACACACACACACACACACACACACACACACACACACACACACATATGTGCCTTTAATAAGCATTCTTTTCCATATAAATGCCCTGTACGTTATTCTTTATCCTCGGTCTTTTCAGGTGTTACAGTATAGTGATTAGCACTCCCTCCAGGAATTAGACGAGACCATGATTCTGGTAACTCTGACTCACTGTCGAACTGTCAAGATGCACAAATACATACAATACATATGCACATTAGCAGCACGACTAAAACTAAAGATAATATATAAACACTGCAAACATTTACCACTTACCTTGCTGGCTGCATATACGCCAAGAGGGAATGAGTCCGCTTCACGTCACAAACAACAACAAATTACCAAAAAGAAAATGTCCCTCATAAAAAGATTTCCCTTTGCAAACGCCACCTTTCAGTCCTTGTATGATGTTATTGCCCTTTATTTGCTGCATGTACATTTTGAACAACTCTATAGTGAATGAATGAAAACAAAACACGTCACAGATAAAAATGGCCCCCTTGCAACACTAAACAGAAAGGGCTTCCCTTGAGCGGTCCACTTCTGCTTAAAATAATGGTCAAAACAGCCCAAAACTGCTTCACAAAATACACAAAAACAGTGGTAAATAACATGTGCCAGAGACTTTGGCAGAGATGGTTACTTTCACGCAGAAAACAGCACTAAATCACAGCAGAAAACTTTCCCACTACTTACCCTCAGTAGCACAGTACAACACTGTGAGGGGGAGAGGGAGGGGGGAAGCTACGAAGGCCGGGAAGAGCTACCGAAGCCCAGGAGGGACAAACGGAGCAGAGTGCAGAAAGGCATTTCCCACAAGCAAAATTAACAAACTGACAAATAAAAATAGCTCAATGAGATAAAATTCACAAATAATATTGCATGAATTACAAAATAATTAAACAAGTGCATTTTTAACTCTGTTATACTCACCCCCACTGAATTTTATCGATCATGAGCACCAACCACACAATATACATCATCGGAAACAGCACTAGTTCACAGATTACCTGGGGTCGACATAAAGAACAAAGACAACTAATGTATCCCATAAGGATGAAGTGGTATGAGGGTTACGCTTTTTCCTCAATCCAGCAACTGTCCACAGGATGCCTTGTACACCCCACAAGATCCCTAACATATTGCATAGTGCAGGCACATTATACAATATAAAATGAAAACATTTTAACATCATGTCCAACAAAAATCTCAGACCCCCGAAAAAAACTACAGGCCAGCCAGTTAAGAAATCAGTCAGTAAAAGCCTGGAACATAGATTTGCAAATAGCTTTAACATTGAACTTGTCCTGAACAACATCCTGCCTGGACATGGTTTGTATGAGCCTGTCCACAGGTTTGATTAAGCAACCAAATATAGATCTGACTTGAGTCTGTGTAGTACAGCCATCACACTGCACAGTTGAGGCCTGGTCAACGGCATGCAGAATGCCAGAAGCACCGTCTGTGTGGGCCACAACACTAAGAGCAGAGTCTGGTTGTTTCATACCAGCTGGGACATCCCTCTCCTTCTTGTTGGCTAAGAGGACTCTGTCACCGACAGCAATGCCAGTACCCTTAACTTTCCGGTTGTATAACTGAGCGTGTCGTCTCTGCTCTCTTGAAGCATGGTCCTGAGCAATCACCATCGCCTCCTTCAGGTCATTGGCAAGACATGCCACATACTTGTCATAGTTCCCCACAGCAGAGCTGTCAAGGACAGCATGAAAGAGGATGTCAACAGGCAGGCGAGGGACCCAACCAAACATGAGGTAAAATGGGGGATAACCCGTTGTCTCATGGACTGCACAGTAATACATAAAGGCCAGTGTCTGCAAACGTCGCAGCCAGTCAGCTTTCTCGTCAGGGGATAACGCACGGATCATGCCACCCAAGGTCCGATTGAACCGCTCCACACTCCCATTTCCCATCGGATGATACGGGGTCGTGTGTGACTTTCAGACACCAGAGACCCTGAGGAACTCACTTATCAGCTGGCTTTCAAATTTAGCTCCTTGATCGCTATGAATTCTTTCAGGAAAGCCAAACACACAAAAATATAGGTCCCAGAGAACCCTCGCCACCTGCTTAGCTGTCTGGTCTTTACATGGAAATGCCTGAGCCCATCTCATAAAATGGTGGGTAATCACTAAGACGTCAACAGACCTGTTTCTGGAGTCTTCGGCTGACAAAAAATCAATATATACAAGCTCAAGGGGCCTGGTTGATATTATAGTCTCCAACGGGGCTGTACCTTCAGGCTCGATGGCCTTACTGACAATGCATCGCTGACATTGTCTAACATAGTCCCTGACATCCCTGTCCAGATTCAACCAGAAAAACCTCTGCCTTGTTAAGCTGAGGCTCCTGAACTGAGCTTGATGGCCTGCTCTGTCATGAATTCCATGAAGTACCTCAATCTTGAGTGAGTCAGGTACAATGTACTGGAACCTTTTTGCTCTGGTTTTCTGATCCTTGGAAATCCTGTATAGTACACCATTTCGTACAGTTAGTTTATCCCAGTGTTTTAAATATTTTGTTACAGAGGCAGATTCTTTAAACCTTTGTCTCCTAGAAGGCCTCCTATGCCTCTCAACATAGTGCAGAACACGAGAGAGAATTCTGTCACCCAACTGTCTGTCACGGAGTTCACTATCAGTGTATGCAGGCAAGGTGTCTTGTTCAGATGGAATGACCTGCGGCAGATGCTGCAACATTTCAAATGCGCGGGTTCTTGGGCCAGCATCCCACTCAATGTGTCAGTGCAATACAGCAGACACATCCTCCCTCGCAACAGATTTAGGGAGCACTTGTGCCGGGCTGCATGTTAATTGGGCGTTAACACTCACTGAGGAGGATTCTTTGTGACCACTGGATGATCGAAAGGCATTTTGGACAGAGGAGTTTGACATATCCCCACCCTCAGTGAGAAGACTGAAACAGGGTTCAGTGAGCAGCCTGCGGCCAACATTCTCCTGAACAAATGGCACACAACTCAGTGCGTCGGCCACAACGTTTTGCTGACCTGCTGGGATGTACTTGATGTCAAAGTCGTAACTTGCTAATTTGGCCACCCAGTGTTGCTCACAGCAGTCCAGTTTCGGCTTTGTCAGGATATGAGTCAATGGATTGTTATCTGTCCAGACTGTGAATCTGTGGCCTTTCAGTCAGTGGCTGAACTTGTCACAGATGGACCATTTTAAGGCCAGAAACTCCAACCTGTGAGCTGGGTAGTTCTTTTGCGACTGGGACAAAGACTTGCTGGCAAAAGCAATGGGCCTGGCTCGTGTCTCCCCATCTTGGACCTGAGACAGAACAGCACCTATGCCATCCAGGGAAGCATCAGTGGACAGCATAAAAGGACGGGTGAAATCTGGGTGAGCCAAGACAATGCTCTGTATCAGCGAGGACTGAAGCTGTTCAAATGCATGTTCTTGATCCATTGTTCAGTCAGAGGCATGCAACTTTCTGGTCGGTAGTTTATTCTGATGGTGTTTGCCTTTTCTTTTACCACCTTTCAGCAGATCAAACAGCAGCTTAGTGATGGCAGAGTACCTGGGCACGAAATGTTGATAGTAGTCAATCATCCCCAAAAAGGATCTTATCTGCTTCTGAGAAGGAGTCACGCCATCAGGCTCCATAAGTTGAGCGGCTGTCATACTTGTGATGGTCTCAACCTTACTGGGGTCTGTTGAGACACCATGTTCATCAACGATGTGGCCAAGAAACTTGACAGACCTCCTGAGGAAAAAACACTTTTTGGGAGCCAGTTTCAAATTGTGGCTATGCAGCCGAGCAAACACCATCTCCAAACGCTGCAAGGCAGTCTCCTCATCAGTTGCAAACACCAACAGATCATCTAAGTAGCACAGTAGACTCAGATAGTTTTGGTCTCCAAAAATGCTGGTCATCATGCGCATGAAGCTCCCAGGACTGTTGCAGAGACCCTGCGGCAGACGGTTGTATTCATATAAGCCCATAGGAGTGGGAAAGGCTGAATACTTCCTGTCGTCCTCGTGGAGGGGCATGTTGTAGAATCCGGAGGTTAAATTCATGGTGCTGAACAGACTGTTTCCTCCTAGTGCTGCCAGGCAGTCTGCCTGATGAGGAAGGGGATGGGCATCCTTCAGGGTTCTCTTGTTCAACCAGCGGAAATCTGTACTGATACGGGGATCTCCATTTTTCTTCCACACAAGAACCAGACGTGATGCGTATTGGCTTATGGATTTTCTGATGATCTCCCTTTCCTCCATTTCACTCAGCACTTGGCGCAGCTTCTGGTACTGACCAGGGGGCACTCGCCTGTATGGGAGCTGGAAAGGTCTGCTGTCAGAGAGGTTTATGCGGTGCACGAAGCCCTTTGCTTCCCCACAGTCAAGATGGTGACAAGAAAACAAACTCTCGTACTGCAAAACAAGGTTAGCCATTCTCCTCCTGCATTTCTCAGATACTTCACAAGACTCAATATCAACATCATCAAGCCCAACTGATCTGAGCCTGTCTTTGGCCAAACTGGCATCTGCAGTGGTTGGCATGGCAGATTGAAAACCACAAGCAAGTGGAACGTCCAAGCATTCTGCACCACTCATGTCCTCCAGTGCCACAACAGGGTAGACATCTGATAGTTTCGCATTGCATCTTAACAACACAGGTCTGTCAGACATATTGATGAGCTTTAATGGGACCCACCTGTCTCCCCACAATGTAGTCACAATCTTTGCAACCAAAACACCCCTGGGTGCTGAGCGGGATGATGTGAGCTCTGTCATGATGGTGCTGCCCGGAGAAATAGGAGTGTTTTTTGGCAGGTTCCCCCCACACAAGATAGGTAGGTCATGTCCGTTAGTTTAGAAACAATTGTTTCACCAATTTGTGCACCTAACTGCTCAACCATGTCTGTAAGGTGATGAAGGGCATCAACATCACTGCGGGGTGTGGAAGTAGAGGGATTCTCCTTCATGAATCCATCAGTAGAAGTACAACCCTGATTCTGACCTAGCCCTGACTTTGCACAAACATCATATGTGAGCTTTGAATGTCCTACAGCCCCACTGTCAGCAGTACTGCTGATACACACACCCCTATCTTTAGGTAATTTAGGAGTAGTAAACTGATCCATTGTTAACACACCCACTACCTCTATTAAAAAAATAATAATAATAAAAAAGAAACAAACAAAAACAACAGTTGTGTTCTCACTTAGAAAAAGAAGAAAAAAATACAGCAAACAACATAGATGAGGTCAGCTGCACAGCAACCATAGCGAAGAGCATCAAGCTGATCTGTAGATCCAAAGGGTCATGGCACCAGTGTAACGGACTTCATTTGTGATGGCATAGGTTATCCAATGAGACAGCTCAGTCAAGTGGTTTGGAGCGTTTATTTTCTGCAGAAGAGATTAAAGCATTAATCCACTTCTGTCCACCTTCTGTCTAACATTTTTCTTTTCTGTTTAAAATCAATTTTCAATAACAAATCTCCTCACAAAAATAAAAATAAACCAATAACAAGAGGAGGAAAATGCCACCTAGTGGCCACATTAACTTATAGTCATCTAACGCAGTGGGCAGAGTTAAATAAATGAACCAAAATAACATGTACAATTTAAAATAAAAACACATACCTGCAGAAGAGATTAAAGCATTAATCCACTTCTGTCCACCTTTTTCTGTGCACTCTGCTCCGAAAGATGCAAATAAGAACCATGTTTAAACAAGCTGTGCTGCATGATAATACACTGTACAGCGAACTGGGTGGACATGTTCGCGACAAAAAAAATTACAGCAAAAACGTCTTTAAAACTTAAAATAATGGTCAAAACAGCCCAAAACTCTTTCACAAAATACACAAAAACAGTGGTAAATAACATGTGCCAGAGACTTTGGCAGAGATGGTTACTTTCACGCAGAAAACAGCACTAAATCACAGCAGAAAACTTTCCCACGACTTACCCTCAGGACCTGTGGATCCTGGTAGCTGCTTAAGTGAATGCTGGTACTCCAAAAATATAGACATTGAAGTAACTGTCTAGTTTTTTTTGCAAAAGGATCACAGTTTTGAAAGTTATTGTTTTCCTGTGATTTTTGTGACACATAGACACAATTTTTCATGTTCTGTTCATTACTTTAATATTTCAAGTCTGTGTAAACTGAAGTATGGTGGGCCAAGGTCAAAATACTTTTGATATGATTACAGCAGTTATTGGTAGAGGTAGAGGAGTGTTTGTAGAGCAAGTAGTGGGGCTAGATTTTTGACTACTGAGGAACTGTCAGGGTCAGATGACATTAATGACACCCTTCCTCCTGAGCCACAGTTTTCCACACCTGTTACAACTGATAACACCACCCAACAGTTACATGACCTTATAGGTGAGTTAGGGAGTCAAATAGGCAAATCAATCAAGAGTACCTGGCTCCAGACCTCCACTGTCAGGTCAGTTCCGGTGCAGCCTCTCCTGTGAGGACACCTCCACTGTTAGGACAGGAAATGCACAGAATGCATTACAAAATAAAATTGTGTATGCACTTTTGATGGAATTGATTTTCGTGCTAATTTCATTTATACGGTTTTAATTTATGTATTAAACTTTTGTTTATTGTCGTTTTTGTTCTGTTTTCCTTTTATGTTGCGCATGAGCCTGAGCTTTTATTAATATTTTTTTATTAATGTGTGTGACACTGACAATATGCAAAATTTTTTTTCATCAGCTATGATGTCACAGAATTTCCACACGTCACGAATATTGTAGAATGTAAATTTTAACACATCCAGTGTCATATTTTTTTCTACCTCTTCCATTTCCTCTTCCCATCATCCTCTCCTATACTGCAGAGCAGCCTCAGCCTGTTCCTCGTCCCCATGCACAGAACATCAGGCAGAGAAGAGTTTTTGGTTGGCTTCAACCCACTGTGCTGCACATTTAAAATCACGCAGAAGCCGCACTTCAACCGAGTCCTATACAAAAAGACAGAAAAAAAATTACTGTCTTTCTGTACCATAACTGCTGCACCAACAGTAACTAACCAATATATGCTTGTTTAAGGTTACGTTAACCCTTTAACATTTAAGCCGCAACATGTTCACCTGGAGATTTTTTGCTCATTTTAACCATAAAAGAGCCCGAAAATGTCCTGCCTGTAAGTGCTTTTGCCCATTTTCCCACAACACTTAGAACTTTCAACAGCTGGCAATTATTTACAATCTACTGCATGCCATAAAGTGTATCAAGAGTTTAAAATGATGAAAAACCCAAAACGGAAATTGATTTTTAGAGTTTTAGTTGTAAAACACTCTCCAATTGTACATGAACAACACATTTTTCATTTTTAAACTATGAAATCTGAACTTGTCTCTCATTCTGTAAAATCAGGCAGAAAGAAAGCAGCAAAAGTGTGGCAGCAAGGTGCCAGAAAAACACATTTAACAAAAATTGTGAGAACACTGTATCACTCAAAAACTTAAAAATAATGTATTTTTTGGATAATTTAAATGAAGTAAAACAGTGTAATATTCAAATGTAAAAGGTAGATTTACCATTTATAACAAGACTCATTTATGTTGTGGACATTCACAGATACTTACAGGCACTTTTACATACATCTCTCCTCTGTGGCAGCAGGAACAACAAAGACACTACAGCTGTATATGAACAACAAAGCTTTCATTTCAAAATATGACATTTGAACAAAAAAAACACATTTACAAAAACATTTTTCGAATACTTGTCTCACAAATGCGAAAAACAGGCAAAAAGTGAATTATGTATAACTTCATGTGTTATTATGTTTTTTGTTTATTTTTTATATTTTTTTTTTACCTTTATTTATGTCTAAAATTCTGAATAAGCTTCTAAATGCCATTTTCTGAAAAAGAAACCCTGTTTGTAAAATTTGCCACTCTCCTCCGTGTTTCTGAGAGAAGTTGTTTTCTTGGATCTCAAATCTGAACACGCTCATATTCTGCATATTCTCATTTACTTTTAAAAGTGACCTATATCCAATAACTGCATCATTAGTGATTTCTATATGAGTTTACAACTGCTATACTGATGAGAAACACAAGAAACCATGTCGGAATATCGTCTTCTTCTCCTTCTTCTATGGGTGTTTGAGCCACTTCAGCTAGTTTGCTGGCCATCATTCATGGAGGAAGACTCGACGCTGCATTTCCTACATTTGTTTGGCAGCTCGAAGGATGTTTACAACTGTTTTCCTGGAGATGCACCAGTCATCAGCTGATTCATTCATTCGAATTGCGACATTGCGGCGCCAACTGCTTGTAAGGTAAAGAGTAGCGCTACCAACTTTATGGCCATATTAAAAGTGTGCACACAACTTTACGACGGTAAATCCAATGCATTGGTCGCTAAAATAACACCGATAAACTGAACTGCTTCTCATTGCTTTCATCTTTGATGTGCATTGTGGTGTGAATTAAAGAACATTATGGACGGTGTAGATCATTTAGATAAATGGTTGTGTATGTGCAATGTTGTGTGTACTTCATCTCACACCATACTTACTACTGCGCATGCTCCACCTGATGTTGGTACACGATGCCCAAGTTATGCAGCTGCTGTTCTGAGCTGTTATTAAAATCAACAAACTCAATATAAGACTCCTCATTCATATTCCACATGGTGTCAGAAGACGTTTTGGACCCACCGACCGTCAGTTTTACGGATATTTTTTCACCACGCTTCAGAAGAGAAAAGTCACGGCTTGCTAACAATGGCGGAGGGATTTCACAGACCCGACCCACTTGTTTTTGAAGGAGATATTGCCAAGAATTGGCGTGTTTTCGAAAAGGAATACATCTTCATCGAGGCAGCACATACGGATAAATCTGCTAAAACAAAAGCGTACATCCTCCTCAATCTCGCAGGAGCTGAAGCCATTGAACGGGAGCGTTCATTTGTCTACGCCGCAGAAGTTAGGGCGCCAGGCGACAATGGAGCCGTCCTTGTCCCAGCCAAGTCCCATGAAGACCCAGAGTGTCTAAAGTGCAAATTTCGAGAAATGTGCAACCCACAACACAACAGAACAATGGAAAGGCACAAGTTTCACACTCGAAATCAAAAACAAGGTCAGACCATTGTGTTAGATCCGGTTCTTCAGTTGGAAGCCCAAGAACAAGCCGGAGAAATCTTCAGTTCTCAGTTGTATAATTTATTTATTTTAGTCACAGGTAAAGTGAGGCAGCGCTGGAATTCAGAGGGACAGAGAGTGCTCTCATGTCCAGCTGAACTGAGTGTTTTCGGTTCCAGGTTACAGATATCTTCTTGGGCTGGGCCTGCCCTAAACATAGATAAGATTTAATTGGCCAGTTATTAATGGCGTGGACAGGCATCCTTCTGTGCTCTGTCCACGTCCTTGATATTTAGTAAGCAGTGTGTGTGGATGTTGTTGGTACGGCGTGTAGCTAAAGTAACAATCGTATCTAATAGAAAAGAGGAGTTTCCGCTATCTCCAAGTGTGCAAACCGGTTCTCACCGGCCATATTATCTTCAAGGACGTATGCTGTTCTCAGTAGGAAAATACGAAACAGAATCATAGGCTCAGTGCAAAATACAGATTCAAAATACATAATAGCTCGAAACATACTTAATTCTAACAATTGAATCGTTCATCAGTGATTTGAAAATCAAAGCAAAAAGTTGTCACTTTGGAGAGCTAACAGATGAACTGATTTGCAATAGGATCGTGGGTGGCATCAATAATGACAGTATTAAAAAGGCCCTGTTACAGGATAGCGACTTAACCCTTTCTAAAGCCATTTCTATCTGCCGTATCTATGAAGTGACTGAGGAAAACACAAAAGCCTTAACAAAAGCAGGCAGTCACAGTGGATGCGCTACAGCTAAGTTCCACAAGAGGGCAGCACAGGAAAGGTTTAGTCAAGCAAATAAACACGGTGCAAAACCAATCTCGAGCTGCAACAACTGCAGAGGCAGCCACCCAGCGCGAAGAGATAAGTGTCTGGCATTTGGCCAGCAATGCCACAAGTGCAAAAAGATGAGTCAGCCACTCAAAACCCAGGAAGGAAAAGCTTCACAAAGAAAAGCTACACCAGAAAACCAGTGCATCAGTTGGATGTAGAGCGGTCAGAATATACTGTTTCTGATGATACCTTCTATGTGGATGAAGTATCTGTGGACGCTGTTGATGCTCAAACTGAAAATCGAGATGAAGGATTTGTCACTCTGCAAATAAATGGCAAACCCATCGAAATGAAAATTGACAAAGGAGCAAAATGCAATGTAATGACAAAAGACACTTTTGCATAGCTTTCAAGAGGGAAAGTCATTCCATGTGGCAAGACTACAAAACTAGTGGCTTACGGAGGCAGCAAAATAGAAACTGCAGGTTTTGTCACACACAGATATGCGCAGATCGAAAAAGAACTGCTTGCGGTTGTTTTCGCATGCACCAAGTTCAAAGACTACATCTATGGCAAGCACACAGTCATCGAAACAGATCACCAACCCCTGGTTACCATCCTTAAAAAGCCAATCCACACAACCCCAGCTCGTTTGCAGAGGATGCTACTACGCTTAAAGCCTTCGACATCACCCTGGTCTACAAAAAGGGTAAGCACATGTACCTTGCCGATACCCTATCACAAGCTCCAACCAGCACTGTTTCCCAAATGTCAAGTGCTCACAACTCGTTCGAAGTCATGCCTGTCAACTTTATCTCCACAGCCAGGCTCAAGGAACTCAGAGCACACACTGCAAACGACCAAGTGCTCCAAACCCTCAGCAACGTGATCCAAAACGGATGGCCTAACAAGGAACACCAGGTACCTCTTGCTGTCCAGCCAGACTTTCCCTACAGAGATGAGTTGGTAGTACAGGATGGCATAGTTGTTAAAGGATACAGACCAGTCATTCCAAACTCATTGCAATATGAGTACATCCAAATTATGCACAGAGGTCACCCAGGCCTTGAGTCAACAAAATGCAGAGCCAGAAGCACAATGTTTTGGCCCAAAATGAACATTAAAAAAGAACTACTCTCTTGTGCAGTTTGTAACAGTACCCGTCCGCACCAACAAAAGGAACCACTAAAACCATATCCTGTTCCTACTCTGCCATGGTCTACGGTCACCACTGACATTTTTGAATGGCATGGACAACAATATTTAGTACTGCTAGACTCATACTCTGGATGGTTTGAAATAGATCTTCTCCATGACATGTCTTCAGCTGCTGTTATCAAAAAGCTCAAAAGACACTTTTCAGTCCATGGAGCACCTCACACCCTGATCTCAGATAATGCCAGACAGTTCACAAGCCAACGTTTCCAGGAGTTTGCTAAGCAGTGGGACTTTGTTCACATTACCAGCAGTCCGGAATACCCACAGTCCAACGGACTAGCTGAATGTGCAGTCCGCAGTGCCAAACAGCTAATGGAAAAGTCAAATAGAGATGGATGAGATGTTTTTCTCAATCTTTTGAGCATCAGGAACATTCCTCCCAAAAACACGTTAGGATCTCCTGCAGAACATCTCATGTCTCGACAAACGCGCTCAACCTTTCCTGTTAATAACAGTCTACTTGCACCTGCCTCAAAGAGCACAAAATAGGTCGCTAAACAACTTCAAAAGAAAAGACTCATTCAAAAACGGTACTATGATGCAACTAGTCGCCCACTATTGCCACTAGCAGAAGGACAGGTTGTCAGATTGCAAACAGACCACAAAGGGACACAACCGCCTTGGCATGGTGGTTCAAGCTTGTAAAGAGCCTCGCTCCTACATCGTTGAATCCAATGGAGGCACCTACAGGAGGAATCGCTGCCACATCCTTCCTGTTGCCGAACCACGACCACCTCAACACGTCGACCCTAATGACTCATCCCAACCAGCAGAACCAGGTACCCTGGACACTCTCCCGACCAAGCCACAACCCCAGTTACCTTGCTTCTCTCAGCCGACTCACCATTCCACCAATGAGCCACCAACAGCTCCTGCTTGCTCATGCAGTCACCTGTGACACAGTGATTCCCCTTATGTGACACGCTCAAATCGGATTTGTAAGCCGAATCTGAAGTATATAGACTAAACTGTGTGTCTATTCAAAAAAGAAAAAGAAAAAAAAAGTAACTATTTGGAAAGTTATTACCATAATTTTACAAATAGTTAATTTTTTTTTGTCTTTTTCTTTTACACGTTTTACACCCAAAGTGACTGACATGTTATACAGTGTTACGAATGTCACAAATATTTTAGTTACAGATAGACAAATATTTTGCTAGCAAGTTCAAAATAACATGCTTTTTATGATGCAGGAATGTCTGTTTTAGGACAGCCATGTTTGCACTGTTATATGAATATATACATTAATATTTCTAGAGAAGGCACAAACTAAAAGGAGAGGATGTAGATCATTTAGATAAATGGTTGTGCATGTGCAATGTTGTGTGTACTTCATCTCACACCATACTTACTACTGCGCATGCTCCACCTGTACCTTGGTACACGAAGTTATGCTGCTGCTGTTCTGAGCTGTCATTAAAATCAACAAACTCAATATAAGACTCCTCATTTATATTTCACATACGGTAAACCAGACGTGGCTGACGCGCAGCCATTGGCTGCTGGAGCCTCTCTGGGAGAGGGAAACGTTGATGAGACAGAACCTGTAAAAAGTAAACGGTCTATTACATTAACACACAAAGCTCTTGTTGCAAAGGTGGAAAAGTTACAAAATGTAAGAAAAGACAAATTAAATGAGTCTAAATCTCTAAGAAGTATGACTCAAGAGCTTATGCCAAGTGATAATGTAAAAGCGATAAAACACACACTGGAAAAAATGCTTTTGTGTGGGCAAGCCAAAGATGCTCATGTGGCTCTGTTGTCACTGAAGAAGTGACAAACAAGACACTTGGTTTGCTGCAAAAATGATTGTTGAAAATGGTTTCATTTATGAGGTTGAAAAATGGTTGGTGCATGATCATGGTGGGGAGGATGGTGATGATGGTGGTAAAGATGATGATGTTCACCCTGATGACAGCATATCAAATGTTGCCAGTAGACATTCTCACCGACAAAACACATGTGGTAAAAGAAGTAACAAAAATTGTAAAAGCAATAATAAAAGAGGCAAAACCAGAAAGCAGAAGCAGAAAGGGCTGCACTTCTCGCTAGAGCTGCGGCTTTAAAGGAAAAGCATGCTCTGGAGGCCCAGGAAGAGCAGCTGAGAAGAAAAAGGGAGCAGCTCAAGCTTCAAGAAGCATGTGTCTACTGCTCTCAGTTTCAGACTGGAAGAGTGTCCAAAACTGAAAGAGAAGAAGCATCAGGACAAAATTGACTTTTTGAAGGAAAAGGGGATGTGTTTTGGCTGCCTGTGTAGTGGACACAGGAGCAAATATTGCGACAGGCACTTAACTTGCAAAGATTGTGGTCAGAACTATCCTATGGTGCTTCATATCTCTGGAAAGATAAGAGCCAGAACAGCAAGTGAACACACTAAGGGCACAGCACATGTTAAACCACCTACATCAGAAACCTGCGGAAATACAGGGGCCAGAAAAGAAGATAGCATGTTGTCTGTCTTGCCAGTTCAAGTTAAATCCATCAGGGGAAGCAAGACAATACAAACATATACGTTCCTGGATCCTGGGAGTACGGCTACTTTCTGCTCAGAGCATCTTATGTAAAGGCTGAACATTACGGGAAAAACAGTTTCCTTTTGCGCACTATGGGAGAGGAAAGGGTTGCTTCAACTAGCACCTTGAATGGGTTGGAGGTAGCTGGTCTTGGCAGTAACAGCTTCTACAGTCTCCCAGAAGTGCTCACACAAAATAAAATGCTTGTGACCACCAGTAACATTATGACACAAGGAGAATTGCAGAAATGGCCATGTCTCTCTGATGTACAGATCCCATGCATTGATGCTGATGTTGAACTGTTGAACTAACGCCCCTAAGGTATTGGAACCATGGGAAGTCATCAACAGCAGAGAAAATGGCCCATATGCAATATGAACTGTACTTGGCTAGGTAGTTAATGGTCCCCTTTGGGATGGAGAGAGCAGCGAGCCTAAAACAGGGTTCTCAGTGGCTGTTGTCAATAGGATTTCTGTCTGTAAGCTGGAGGAAATGCTGAGCAACCAATAAAATCATGACTTCAATGAGCGAAGTTCAGAGGAGCAAGGAGTGTCAAGAGATGCAACTGAAGTCTCTCAGTGGAGGTACATTAATACCAAAGACAACCCTGCAGACTATGCCTCCAGAGGTATGAAGATTGAATTGATTGTTTTGAATTATTGAAATTATTGAATTTCCCTTCTGGGATAAATAAAGTATTTTTCATTTCATTTCATTGCAGATCTGCTGAATGGGGGTAGCTGGATTGAGGACCCGAAGTTTCTCCTTGACCCAGAAAAGGATTGGCCTGCAGACATCACAGAGGTCACCATTGAATTTAATTAATAATTGATATATATATATATATATTATAAATTGAATAATTATTAATAAATTAATAATTGAATTTCCCTTCTGGGATAAAAAATACAATATTTTTCATTTCTTTGCAGATGATGATTTGGAGGTCAAAAGAGAAGCTACAGTAAACACCATCATTACTCAGGGCTCTCTGACTGCTACAGATCAGCTCTTATCGTATTTTTTGGATTGGAGGAGACTCAAAGTGGCAGTGGCATGGTTTCTCAAATGAAAGAGAATTCTGCTGCAGTTGAAACAAAAGAGAAAGGACTTACATGCTCTTGAGCTCCACAGAAAGTAGGCAGGTGGTGCATCTCTCACTGTGTCCCTGGAGATGGAGAGGGCCAAAAGAGCCATTGAAAGCCAGATGTTTGGAAACTTTCCTGGACAAAAAAGGGCTATTACGCTCTGCTCGTCTCCAGACAAAGCCAAACGTCTTGGAAAGACTTGTCAGTAAGCTTTGCTTGTTGCACAAAGCCACAAGCAATTATGGAAAAAGAAGGGTTATGTTTACAAATGGTTGAGTTTTTTTTATTGTTATTGTTGGTTCACTTTTATATGCATGTCACTTAAGTTAGGACTCTATTTGTTTACACATGAAGGTAATTGTAATGTAATTGTAATGGCGTGTTAGAGCGTATATAGAGAGTATATATGTGTTCAGGTCATTCCCCGATCGCTGCACAGCAGCACATGGAAATACATCAGTAGAAGAAGAGGTAATTACTCCTCAGGTGTGCTGCTTACTGAGAGAAGCAAACAGTTTTTGACCACCACCGCTGTCGCCGCCGCTGTCGTCGCCACCGCCGCCATTTAGAGGCTAATCTTTAAGCCTTTTCTTTGTTTTTCATACAAGTTATAGATGTAAGTGTGCAAGGGCTGTAGTGGTACAGTGGTAAATAAACACATCTTAAGCACAAGTCTGCAGATGTTTGATTCACTGCGTGGAGCCACCACATGACGACGTGTCAATTACATTTCCCGGTACCAGCCCCTCACTGTGGCTTAGGTTTGTTTGTTTTTTTTGTTGAAATCAAGTCACTACAATGGGATTTAATGGCAGTTGGCAAAACAAGTTAAGACGTATATCTGCCAACAACTGGACTGCCGCAAAATGGCGTCGTAAATGCCTGTTCTTCTAACTAAGCCAACTTTAGGTGCATTACCGCCACCTACCAGACTGGATGCTTTTGGGTTTTTTTACCGTCACTTCCTGTCCTCACAGTGGAGGTGTCCTCACAGGAGAGGCTGCACCAGAACTGACCTGATAGTGGAGGTCTGCAGCCAGGTGCCTCTCGAATCAATAGCCAGCTGTTTGCTAGCTAGCCAGTCTCCACTGACCCCAGTGCAGTCTCCCCCTGCCCAGTCAGTGAAACCTGAAGCACCAGAGACAACCATTGATCTGTCTAAAGTGAGCCTGATCATCAGACCAGATGTTAAAGAGCCTCCCACGTATCGTGGTGATGGAGATGACAGATTCTCCATCCAAGAGTGGATTGACATGATGGAGGCATACCTGCACAAAAGAAATCTCTCAACAAGTGGGCAGAATGATGAGGTGTTGAGCCATCTTCTGGACAAAGCAAAGAACATTGTTAAGGTAGGATTGAAAAGAAGCTGAGCATCAGGTACTGTCGTCACTCCTGAGACAATCTATGGCATATATCAGTACATTTCCTGGGTCCTGCTTACTGTTGGCAGACTTTTATGCTACTTACCCAGTAGTAGATGAAACTCCTGTAGATTACTGGGGGAGGTTAAACACAGCTGCGGAAACAGCAGACATCCACGTAAAGTCCCAGGGAGGCAAAATAGACAATGTACACTGAACAAAAATATAAACGTCCCATGTTAAATATCGTTGCCATGTGGAGTTAACAACTGTAAATGAGCATTTGCTGACATTTTATTGTATAAAAGTAATATTTCTCTTGATTTGTGTATAGTTTTTAATCCAACTTGCTGTCAGTGAGCATTACTCAGTGAGTTGTTTTTTTACTCAGTGCATGGCTGGGGCATGTCCAGTGGGTGATCAGACAAAATGAGCAACAGCTGGACAATCCTTGGACTGGGGACTATTAAAGGCCACCCCAAAATGTCAAATTTTGTCACAAGTCATAATGCCTCAGATGTCGCAAGTTATGTGGGAGCGTGCCATTGGCATGTTGGATGCAGGGATGTCCACCAGAGCAGTAGCTGCACGGCTCAATGTCCATTATCGGAGCTGAATGTTCATGTTCTCGGTAGATCTTGGATCACATCAGACTAGATGTTCCCAATGATCCACATCATGGCTGTGTCACGGTTACCATACTAAGGCTCAAGTGCAGACAAATGGACAACAACCAAACAGTTGAAATCAATGAGCAATATTTATTCAATAATACAAACACTAATAGTGAAACCAAGTAACAAACAGGGCAGCAATCCAAACTACCACTAGCAAGTACTTACAAGGAATTTTATCAAAACGTGTTCTAGAGGACAACAAACTATAATTACAAATTACAAACAAACTTACCGAAATGAATACAAATCAAATACTAGAACTACTAATTGAGTAGCTGAGAGATTGGATTGTAATATCCCTTTAATTACCTCACAGTGCTCATAAGCTGCTCTAAGGCACCCATGTGCATAGCTTATGAGCACTGTGAGGTAACTAAAGGGATATTACAACCTTTAATAGTGTACTTTTTGAAATTTTATGTACAGAAATATTCATAAAAATTACATGATGCCATATTTTCCCCAAATAATTGTTGTAGTATAAAAAAAAAAGATCTCTGTTGTGTGTGAGGGGATTTTGGTACTATTCCAATCTTTAATGGCAAAGTTATTACACATTTTATGACAGAAATATTCCCAAAAAAATTACATAAAACCATATTTTCCCCAAATAATTATGGTGGTGTAACCTGCCTGGATGGATTGTTGTGTGGGTTGATTTATTTTACCCTACACTATTCCTTGGCAACACTATTGATTTATTTTTTTTCTTTGGTAGCGTCTCTCTTGAGTATTGCACTTTGTAGACGGTCCCTGCTCGATCGAGCCAGAGCCGACAGCGCATTGGAGTCAATTGAAGTCGTCTCGTACAAAGGGCGGCTTGTAATGTTTAAAATCGAGCTGTAGCTTGCAGTCTACATAACTGGCTTCAGATATAAGTGTTGTTTTTCTGAAAGCAATGTTCCGTTAATTACTTATTGACACGGCAACCGCGAATCTGTAAACATCTTTCTAACTTTACCTAACTCGCGAGATCATGAATAAATATCTACATTTTTTTCATGGCTTGTAATATATATATCAGGAAAACAAACTCCGTTTTCCTGAGATATTTTTTCATGGTTTGCAAAAAAAACCCCAAAAAACAAAACAAACAAACAAAAAAAAAACACCATGTCCTCTTAGGGCTTCCGTATAATTGTACAGAATAAATACACATATAATTCTGACTTCAGAGTTGTCCTTGCATATCTTTTCAGCCTTTCAAACTGTCCTGTTGGAAGCTAGAGGCCACAGCAGTAGATTCCATTATTATTCTACCTGTTAGTAAGCATGTTAATTACACCATTTGCCCAAATGCAAGCCTTAGTAACCAAGTTCTTATTGTAATAAGTAATATTTTGGGTGGAATAAACCGTTCAAACCTTAACTTTTCAATTAAAAAACACTATTTGGATGGAGAAAAAAAAATAAAATTATAGGTACTTGGACATGAACGAAATAAAATTAAATGACACCCATATTTTGAGAGAAATCCTTCTTTAGAACTAAGCATTTTGGCGATCATTCATTGTGGTAGGTGGCGCTCTCTTGAAATAAAGGCTCTCAATGTGCGGCTGTAGAAGAAGCTGCGGCCCTAGGAGTGCGGCTCTGCATACACATACTATTGGGGCACAGCACGGAGACCCAACCAAAACACCAGAAGCTCTGCGACTGGGAGTGGTGGATCTTGAGAAACCGCAGTGCATAGCCGCTGTTCAGCTGCGCCCTGGCGTAAATACAAAATAGGGGGGAAAAACAATGTAAACGTTACATTCTTCAGTGGTGTATCGTCTCGCGTTGCGTGTGCCCCTGGTGTTTACTATTTGACTACATAATGCAGGGATGCGGTTAGCAGTGGGGATGCGCTTCTGAAGATCGCCTTTGCTGAGGAGAGAAGAGAAGCCTTTCAGCCACCGGAGCAGAACCACACGCCGCGGATAATGTGTTTTTACTCCTTACCGTTTTCCATCTTGTCTCGGTTAAAAGAGTCTGAATCAACTAAAACCGTTCCAAGAGATTGAACAATATTCACTCCTACGAAGAGAAAACCTAGAAAAATCAAGATGAAATTTCCGACTGAGAATCCAAGAAAACCGGGGAACACGAACCCTCCACCAGGTTAGATCTTAATTTGTGTTTCATAATTTTACTGTTAAGACTACAGGGTGTCTTGAGGCAATTTTGCTCATCATACTGCAATCCCGTTTTCGACTCTGCCTTAAATTTGGTTAACGTTCACGTTTAAATGATCTCATTACTGCATGTTTTGATATGAAATGTTACAGTCATTGAAGCTGTTCTCTACTTGGCTAATGTGATGATTTCAACTAGGCAGCTACTGAAGGGATTAATGACAGATTAAAGCTGACCAGAAATTAACTTTCCAGAGAAATATGGTACAGTACAGGCTAATGCTGCATGCTGAAGTTTACTATGGGAGAATACTGCAGCCGCGTCTTATCGGTGGCGTACAGTGTTCCAGACAGGATGGGGTCACGTGTTGATACAATACCTGAAAAACGAGCGAGAAAAGGTTAAATATGACCGCAAAAAAAAAAAAAAAGGATTTTCATTAACATCCAGAGACAGGTGTCAGTCAACAAATGCTGTAGTATAATGCAGGGGAGAGGCCGGGCCCAAACATTACCTCATCAACCTCTGGGTAGATGCCTCCAAATAATACATGTGTGTCACGTTCAGCCACAGCTTTAGCAACAGCACATCTTAACCCTGCTGTTATGGCCTGTTCAATTGATTAACATTTAGCACCTGATCTTCTCTAGAGATATTTCACATTTTCAAGTGTTGGGCCCACATCATTAATTCTGTGATTTCTGAAGCACCACGCATCATCTGCATCAGCATATGAGCAGTATAAAGAAAGTATATTTCTCTACATGAAGCACCTGATTGGTTGCGTAAATCTAAGCAACTGTGTTGGTTTCATAGGTGTGCTTGGTGACAATAAAATTTGGCACAGCAATCACGATTCCCCCAATGCACTGTTACATAATAGCCTACTGTTTCATGAATAAATAAGGAAGTAGAAATAACCTACTGCCGGACTGTCAGCCACTGAGAACAAATCAGCATTGACATGGTGTTTACTTGTTTATTTATTTGGATCCCTATTGGCGTCCACTGCTGTCATTGCTAGTCATTTTGGATCCACAATTTCATAATGTACTGTATAAAAATACAAAAAACCATCAGACAAACCAACAAACAAACATACCAACTTAACTGTTATCATTCTAGACACAATACACCAAGAACTGAAGTAATCCAAATTCCGTCAAGGATAATCAGATCCAATATGTAGATCTATGTATCACTTAACACTAGCTAATTGTCTTTTTGTGTGAGGCAGTTTGTTTTATTTTGACGATGCTCTAAAAATTACACAGTTTAAAAAACTAAACAAAAAGAACAACTTTTTTCTTAGTAAATGTGTGAAATTATAACAAATCTGTTCTCACTGGCAGCACAGCTGGACCACAGCAGAAGGTGTGACATTAAGCAATATGTTGGTTTTTCTAGATTAACTCTTAATGAGGGACACCAATGAGATGAAACCTTGTAACAGTACCATACTATTAGTATAACGACTTTAAGATGCAGTTAAAGCGCTGAAAAAAAAAAAAAAAAAAAAAGCAAATAAATAGAAGTTAAATTAAGATTGTCTGTTTAAATATTATTTACAAGGTCAACATTTTAGTGCTGCAACCTATGACTATTTTTGCAGTTGAATGAATTATTGTCTTATTTAACTTAGTAATAATGTTGTCTTCCAGCAAAATGCAGGTCAATCAGATGGTTGTCAAATTTTTTGGAAGCCATGTAATAGTATTTAGTGTTTAATTCCCTATTTTTTTTTCTGTCTGCAAGTACAGTGTTTACTAACAGAATTGGACAGATAAGTGGAGTGCTATGCCATCATACTGTATAACTATGCTTAATAGCTGTGGGTAAAATATATTAGAGGCATCTCTTTCCTGCATGTCGCCCAACAGTCTTCCTGTTGAAAGACAATCAAGAAATCATACGGTCTATGTGACAAAGAGAACAGTTGCTTTGCCAGAAATTGGGAAACCAGGGCCTAATTCTGGAGCCATGCCTGGGAATAAAGTTCACAGGTAGGCGCCTGGTAGCCAGGTTACCCTTACAACCCAGCTGGACACAGTCAGAAATGGTGGTGTGGAGGGTTTGTGTGGGCCCCCACCCACAAGGTCCAGACTTGGGGTAGAGGGCAATGTCTGCAAAATGCCAGAGGGAAGAGGGCACACTATAGGGAACAATGATACTTAAATAATGAAAATGAAAGGCAACCATTTGTCTCATTTGAGAAGCTACAATGGAATTTGGAGTATTTGACAATAACAATCTTACATTTTTAAAAAGCATGTTTATAGGATTCATTTACTGTTTGCTGACCAATTATTAATAACTTTTTTTTAACTTCCCTATAATCAGAGACTATTTGATCGACATATCCAGTAGTGCAGATTCGGAATCATGATGAAATATAGCTATTTAACATTCAGGCTTTTATCTGACACAGTTCCTGAGATAATTCAAAGTCTAAGAAAACAACGAGCAGTTTCAGAAGAAATTATCTTAGAAAGTATTTGATATCTCAAGCTAAAATTTAACAGATATCCTCATAATTGTCTACAGGTTGTGATAAAAGGCAAATCAGAGAGAGTCAAGCAGAAATTATTCTAAAAATTTGAAATAGAGTGGCCCAGGGTTTAGTGGCACAAACAGTTTGTGTTCAGGGTGGGAGAGGGTCAGGCTCAGTCTTCTTAGCAAGCCTCAGAATCCTGGAGGAGTATAGGTCCTGAAGGGTTGGTAGATTAAAGCCAGTCAACTGGAGGTAATGCTGGAATCCATAATGGAGGTGTCAACACATAATAATTGTCTTTGGCAGGTTGAACTTCTCAAACTGCTGCAGGAAGCAAAACCTCTGTTGTACCTCCTTGATGAGAGAGCTGATGTTTAGCATGGTCTGAGGGCCAGAGGCATTTTTTCCAGCTTTTCTCGCTGACTCCTGTCAGACAGAAAGTCAGTGATCTACAGTTGAAACCAGAAGTTTACATGCTTTGTATAGAAAGACACAGAACCTTAGGGTAGGGTCTTAAGATGTTGCTTCAATATTTTCACATAATGTTCTTTCCTCATGATGCCATCTATTTTGTGAAATGAACCAGTCCCTCCTGCAGGAAAACACTCACACAACATGATGCTGTGCCACCCCCATACTTCACAGTTGAGATGGCATTCTCAGGCTTGCAAGCTTCCCCCATTTTACTCCAAATGGTCATTATGGCCAAACAGTTCAATTTCAAAATCAGAATCAGAAAAAGCTTCATTGCCAAGTGAGTTTGCACACACAAGGAATTTACCTTGGTTATATGAAACACGCAGTACTCACAAAGGGCTAGTACTGTTAGGAGAAAGCTCCTAATTTGTAGGAAGTGGACCCAGAATGCGATGAGGGAGACAAGGTCAATTATAAAGAGGGTTTTTATTCGGGGAAGGAATGAGGACACCAAGGAAGCAGGAGGGGGAAGTGCCGGTGCACGCTGGTCTTCGTAGGTGAGAGGGCTTCTGGGGGCTCCAGCGATGTGCTCCAGTGCAGGGGGGAATCTGTGCTCCGGGGAGAGGGTACTCGTGGTGTGTGGATCCAGTGGGGGAAAACCGAAGGGCTGCTGCTGGTGGTTGACTCGTGAAGGCTGGGCTGGGGAGTCGTCAGGCTGAGGAGGCTCAGCATAAAACAAACAAACAACAAGCACGAGAACTCGAGATGAAGCGTGGCCAATCTACCGCTCATAGGGTAGTGAATCCTCTGGCGCTGCATCACAGGAAGAAGCCAGCTTAAAAGCAGCGCTGATTGCGATGAGGGACAGGTGCTGTGGAGAGCAAGTGAGTCCTCCTCGGCCACGACCCGCCCAGCCTGAAAATACAAAGTACAGCAAAAACACACACAGGAAATAACACTACCAAAATAAATGTTCTCGACTAGAACCCTAACAAGTACAACAACAAGACAGAAACAGAGTTAGTAGTAAGTCAGTATTAAATATAAAATCTCAATCTACAGTCCTAGGGTTTTATAAATATAGCTTTAGCCAAACAACCAAACTGAAACAGTGGCATTATATTTACATGAATAAGATAAATTGCAGTGTTAAAAAGAATTGCACATAAATTAAACTGTTAATTGCACATGAGTTTGTTATTTGAAGAGTCTATTTGTGGTTAACTGGTTTGGTGTTAATGAAGGAGATGGCCTGTGGGAAAAAGCTGCTCCGGTGCCTCGATGTTCTGGTGTTCAGAGTGCTGAGGCAGTGGCCGGAGAGCAGCAGTTCAAAAAGGTGGTTTCCTGGGTGAGAGGGGTCGGAGAGGATTTTTCCTGCCAGGTCCCAGAGGGGGGACAAGGGAACACCAATGATCCTCTCACCAGTGCGGACTGTCCGTTGCAGGCTCCTCATGTCCAATTTGGTAGCAGAACCGAACCAGACAGTGATGGAGGAGCACATTTTAACTTCATCAGACCAAAGGACATGTCTCCAAAAGTTAAGAGTGCATCCACAATAGGACCAGACGGGGATGGCACAAGCCATCTCACCAATTTCGATGAAACTTGGCCAGTTTGAAGGGGTCTACCCAAAACTACTTAGGTCTAAGTTGAAGTAAATTTGGTCAAAACCGGGGGGTGAGTTGGTGACCCCCTTGTTTTTTTTGTTTTTGTTTTTGTTTTTACAAAAATGACCAAAAATCATCTAAAAAAATTGGTCAAAAGTATAAAGCTCTGCTGCTATAATACTTCAACCAAATCTTTTCATATTTTCAGTGAATGTTATCCTACCCAAGGACAATTTATTGGCAACGTTTCGTTCTGCTACGACTAGTTCCTATCACAAAAATCATGTCAGCCAAGACTGTCCCTCTCAGCCAATAGTGAAAACTGTTAAAATACCCAAAGTTTAGGCCAAAATATCTCCAATGCCGGAGCATACTACAAATAACAGAGCATACTGTCTAAAAGGTGGGATTTCATACTAACATTATCTGCAAAAAAATCTTTGGGCACTCACTGAATTATTCTACAAGAGGACTGCAAACACATCTTCCACCACAGGTTACTCGCTTCAATTTTTAGGGTCCGAGCACTAACGGTGCAAGGACCCTATTGAAACCGTTGTGATTATTATTATTATTATGGTACGCAAACTTTGAGCGCGTTTTTGAGGGCCTAAACGTGCTCAAAAACTCACCAAAATCGGCATGCACTTCATGACTGGCGGAAATCGGAAACTATCAGAGACGTGGACATGTCACGGCAAAAATGGCTCCACAGCGCCACCTTGAAAATTTCGCCGGAGTCCTGTCAGAAGCACGTTTGCCCTAGAACTACACAATTTCATAGGCATATAGAGCTGGTCGGCACAAACAAAAATGTCTCTCCGCTCCAAGCTCTAAAATGCAACACGGCTCAACTGCGCCCCCTACAATATTTCAACAGAGTCCCATCGCGGCTACGTTTCACCTACAACTACGACATTCGCCACACATGTGTAACAACTTGTGACGCACAAAAAAGTCCTCAGCATGTTTCTGTAAACCCAACAGGAAATCCGCCATTTTGGAAAAACTGCGAGCATGCCGGGCGATTTGTCGTCAAAAATGGCCATTTTTGGCCATTTTCAACATCGAACTCCTCCGAGGGTGTTTGTCGTACACACCTGACATTTGGTGGGCACAAACTACATGACGTGGTGACTAAAAGTTCTTCAAATGCTCTGCAGATGAGGCCCGGTTTGGAAATGGTGGCCCGTCCAATTTCGCTCAATGGCCATTTTGTCCATTTTCGCAGTGTTTTTTGCATTCAACTGACTGTTGTCCGATGGCCGTTTCACCTACAGCTACAAGATTCAGTGGGCATGTGTAGCAGGTCAGGACGCACAAAAATGTCAACAACTCCAAACCCTAAACCCAACAGGAAGTCCGTTATTTTGAAAAAACACGGTGACAATTTTGCAGATTCTTACGAGACGTGTTGTGTCTGTGCTCCAATCGGCCTGAAATTTTACACGCGTGCTCCGAGTCTCAGCCAGAGCGTGTTTCCACCCCAGCCAACACGCACGCCGCCGCGTTTTGCCACTAAACAGGAAGTGGCTCGTAACTAGGCCACACTTGCTCCGATCTGCCCCAAACTCGACATGCCGGATCACAGTCCCGCCGTGCAAGAAGGCTGACAAGCGTAGGTGCGAGGACCCGTCCATCGCCGCTTGCGGCTTTAATTTTCATTGTAATGTGCTGATTATGATAATTATGGCACAGCAACAGACAGAAGATGCCACAAAATGGTTGCACACCATAAACTTTATAGAAATAGAACCATTTTGAAAGCTTTTGTTTGTCCTTTGCCATGAAAATAAGAATCAGCAGCTTAATAATGACCTCTGTTATTGTTTAAGTGAACTATGTGACGAGACTTACTCTTCGCTAAGTCAAACACGCAAGTCATAGAACACTATCAAAATACTTCCTTTTCTATATGAATGTTAGAATGATTGTATAATAAAATTTGCTTTTGTTTTTCCAGAAAAGGAATAATACATTTACGTGAAACGGGGAGGGGAACAACGACTTTGCTCTAATCTTTGATGAATCTTCTATAGAAATTAGCAAAACCTAAGAATCTTTGTAGCTCTTTTCGGGACGCTGGAGTGGGCCAGTCACTTACTGCCTGGATCTTAGCTGGATCCGGCTGGAGCTGGCCTTGAGCGATGCCATATCCTAGGAAGCTAACTAAGGGAACGGGAACTCACATTTTTCAGGCTTAACATAGAGTTTATTTTCCAACAACCGCTGCAGAACCAATCGCACATGGTGTTGGTGTTCTCTACGATCACGGGAAAAGATGAGGATGTCATCAAGGTAGATAAACACAAAGTGATTTAGCATATCGCGAAAAACATCATTCATCAAAGCCTGAAAAACTGCAGGAGCGTTTGTGAGACCGAAAGGCATAACCAAATACTCAAAATGTCCTAACGGGGTGTTAAAAGCGGTTTTCCATTCATCTCCCTCACGTATGCGGACTAAATGGTATGCGTTGCGAAGATCTAACTTGGTGAATATCTGAGCATGACAGAGTGGTTCAAATGATGGGTCTATCAGAGGAAGTGGAGTGCAGTTTTTAATGGTGATGTCATTCAGCCCTTGATAATCAATACAGGGGCGCAAAGTGGTGTCTTTTTTCTCCACAAAGAAGAAACCTGCTCCCAGCGGGGAGGATGAGGGACGGATGATCCCAGCCGCCAGCAACTCGTAGATGTAGGCCTCCATAGATGATTTTTCCGGCAGGACAATTTGTACAACCTGCTGGCTGGCAGGGCCGCTCCTGGATGGAGATCGTTGGCGCAGTCGTAGGGGCGATGTGGTGGGAGAGAACGAGCTCTCTCCTTGCTGAAAACCATGGCCAGGTCGTGGTACTCGGGAGGAACAGACGTGAGATCTGGAGGAGGTAATGGAGGTGTCTCCGATCCTATCTCTGGAGATGCGGACCGTAGACAGTGGGCGTGACAGGCTGTACGTGTGACAGGCTGTTTGCCATCACAGCCCGTGATGGCAAACAAGGTCCAGTTTAGCTGGGGGTTGTGCTGTTGTAACCAGGGAAGTCCCAGCACCACTGGGGCCGAAGGAGAGGAGATGACAAAAAACTGGATGTTTTCTCAGTGGTTGCCTGAAATAATGAGAGTTAGGGGAGCAGTACGGTGGTAAACTTTGGCTAATATTCTCCCATCTAGAGCATTTATCACACGGGGAGAATCCAAAACCATCATAGGGGCGTTAATTTGATGAGCAAAAGCAGAGTCAATGAAATTATCACCAGCCCCGGAATCTATCATAACATGCACTGGGAAAACTCGAGACGACACGTGGAGAGTAGCGGGCATGGAGCCCCGCGAGGAAGAGCTTGAGACAGGAGAAAGTTGGCTCACCAGAGGGCTCTTGGTCACTGATGAGCCCGACTGTTTGACGTCTCGGGACATCTTGCTGCGTAGTGACCGGCTTGTCCACAGTAAAGGCACAGAGAACCTAGCATCCGCCTCTGTCGTTCCTCTGGAGTCAGGCGGGTTCTTCCCAACTGCATGGGCTCCTCTGACGTGGTGGCCGGTGTCCGGTCGGGGCTGCTGGCAGGCGTCGCTGCGATTTTGGGGATAAAGGCTGGGGAAAAGGTGAGTCTCCTACCCCTAGCCGCTCTCTCTCTTCTACGTTCCCGTAAACGATTATCAATTTTTATGGCTAGCGAAATTAACACTTCCAGAGAGCTGGGAGTGTCCCGTGAAGCTAACTCATCCTTCAATTCCTCTGTCAAATTACGTGCAAACAAGGTCATTAAAGCGGGTTCATCCCATCCACTTTCAGCCGCTAAAATACGAAAAGAGATAGAAAAGCTAGCCACAGATTGCGAACCTTGTCTTAAATCGAACAGTCGGTTTAGGGCTTCACGACCCTTTACCGAGTGGTCGAAAATCCGACGGAGCTCAGTGGTGAATGCATCATAGGAGCTTAATAAGGTGGATTTGTTCTGCCACAATGCTGTGGCCCACTGAGCTGCCTGTCCTCGCAACAAGTTTATACAATAGGCTAACTTAGCTTTATCTGAAGGATAACTTAGTGGCTGTAAGTCGAACACGAGCTGGCAATTTAACAAAAATCGACTACAAGAACCGGGTTCCCCGGAGTAGGGCTCGGGAGTGGGAACCTTAGGTTCACGACAGGGACGAGAAGAGGGAGCGGTTTCGGAAGGAGTACTCACGGAGGCATCGGGCGAAGGTCCGGAGTTGGGGGTGGCTAACCCGTCTAGCCGGGAGGCAATTCCCTGCACGTTGTGAGTGAGATTCTGTAGTGCATCCATCAGCCCCTGGAGAAGCTGGTCATGCTTTCCCAACGATATACCTTGTGCGTTCAGGGCCTCCTTAACGGTGCTGGGGTTCGCAGGGTCCATCGTTTATGGCCAGATGATTCTGTGATGACCCGAGCTCAGAAGCTGTGTGGGCGGACCCAACGAAAAAGGGAGGCAGGAGAAAAAGGTTAAAGGAAAGGATTTATTAACAAGGGAGGGGGAAATTGGGGGTGTCCAGGTGAGGGAATTCAGTGGAGGGTGTCGTGGTGGGGATTCCAGGTGGTAGGTGGAGGTGCGGTGCTCCGGGAGCGATGCTCGTGAGAATCCTTTTCCCGTGAAGTTCTTCCCAGTGGAGGTGCTCGAATGGGGATCCGTCGGGTGAAAGTGCTTGTGGTCGTGGGTTCCCGTGATGTGTGCTCGAGGGAAAAGAAGAGGCAGGCGTGCCGGGAGAAGCGCTGGAGCTGGAGCCGAGACGAGACGCTGGAGATACAGAGGAAAAATACAATGAACTTGAGACACTCGAAAAACGGTGGACTTAGTTTAATGCTTAACGAGGGGTAGCTGCTAAGCGGCCTGACTGTACCACGGTGAGGAATCACAATCATCTGGCGCTGAAGGTCTGTGAGCTGCCCGTATTTGTACGGCCAGCGGCTGATGAGTTGATTAGCCGCAGCTGTCAGCGCTAGAGTGTCTCTCTCAGGTCGGCTCCACCCAGCCTGCAGGGAAAGGAGACACGCCCACCACACACCGAGACAGAGAAACAAGCAAAGCACAACACAAACTATACAATCCTAACAAATACAATGACATAATTGAAGCGGGTAACCTGTGGTGGAAGACGTGTTTGCAGTCTTCTTGTAGAATAATTCAGTGAATGCCCAAAGATTTTTTTGCAGTAGAGCTTTACACTTTTGACTAATTTTTTAGGCGATTTTTGGTCATTTTTGAAAAGCAAAACAAAACAAAATTAAAGCAGCAAGCGGCATTGGACGGGTCCTCGCACTTCCACCTGTGTCGGACGCGGCACACGTTGGGATTGTGGCAGAAATGCGCTGCGGGAAAAATGACAATCACCTAACCGTAACCCTTTTCTCACGAAATAGTAAATGTAGTTAAGTGTCACAGTTGTGCAGAATGCTGTCATTGTTCCGTTTGTCGCCGAGATAGAGATCTGACTCCATTCAATCCTCAGGCCTCATTGTGTCTCCTCAGAAGTGCAGGAGCAAGCTGCAGTCAGAGTGGTTTAGAGGGCCGCCAACATCACGCTGTTTGATGAGAAGTCACAATTTTTGGTAGGAGTCATCATCAACATGTAAAGGCTCTTGTCATCGGATTTGAGGTCAATACGGTTGACAGGCTAATAATAGCACATGAAAGTGTAAAACATGTTCTTTTTCTCCTGCCAGCAGATGGCGCTATGATTGTGACTACATATTGGCATATGGGTTTCATCAGGGCAGGACTTTGATCAAGTATGTAAAGTCTGAGGTAGATTGGAGCATGTACAGGGTCGTTAGACATGCTTCCTTTGTGATGGCGAAGGATCAAAAATCAGAGGGCCACCACGGCCACACCCTTCAACGAAATGCAGAACTTTTTAGAAATTTTTACCTTCAAATTGTACTCTACATGCAACTTGAAATTCAGCGCTTTGTGGTTTACCCCCTAAGAGGAGTGTGTTCAGGGTGGAGAAACGAAAAATCCAAAATGGCCAACTTCCTGTTGAGTTTAGCTGAATGGCTCGTCGACTTTTTTGTTCGTCTTGATGTGCTGCATATGTCCACCAAATTTCATGGATGTACGTGAAACGTGCTGGCCGTTGTAGATGTTACAAATGTACATGAAAGTGTAAAACACATGCTTTCCTATTGCCAGCAGGTGGTGCTATGATTGTGAATGGATATTGACATATGGGTTTCATCAGGGAAAGACTGTGATCAAGTACGTAAAGTTTTAGGCAGATTGGAGAATGTACAGGGTTGTTAGACATGCTTCCTTCATGACATCACAATTCAGAGGGACGCCATTGCCACACCCTCAGACTTTTGCGGAGTGCTTTGATAACTTTTAATCACCAAGCCCTATTGTATGTGCTGGCCAAATTTGAGGTGTGTAGGAGTTAAGCCCTAGGATGAGCTAGATTTTGAAAATGGCAAAAATCACAAATAATTGGACAGATAATTCAAAATGGCGGACTTCCTGTTGAGTTTACGGTATGGGTCCAAGAGGCTTTTCTGTGCATCCTGTTGTGTTACATATGCCTACCAAATTTTGTAAACATCGGTTAAACGTCCTACGGGGGCTTATAGATAAATTGCTGCAGGGGGCGCTATACAGCCATTTTGCCAAACAGGCACACATTGTCTGTTGTTGAGCCGATAGTGACTCGTATGCCAATTTTGGTGAGTTTATGAGCAATCCAAAGCTGTCAAAAAAGTCCTTTCCCTGTCATAGCAACTATGCGTCGCCATGGCAACGGTGTTGCTTGAAAACGCAAAAGCTTCACGCTGTAGCATCATTAATGTGGGAAGACTTAGCTGACCAATTTTAGGAGTGATATCACAAAGTTTGGAGCAATGCCTCAAACAGCCTGTTATCAATAGGTGGTGCTATGACTGTGAATGGATTTTGGCATATGGATGTGATCAGGACCGCAGTCTGATCAAATATGTAAAGTTTGAGACAGATTGGAGCATGTACAAGGTAGTTAGACAGTACTTCCTCTGTCATGGCGAAGGATCAAAAATCAGATGGCTGCCATGGCCATGCCCTTTGACCCTTGCAGATGATTCTGATAAAGTTTTACCTTCAAGGCGTATTCTACATGCCATCCAAATTTCAGCGCTCTGTGACTTACCCCCTAGGAGGATTTAGCACAGGTTGGACAAATGAACACTCCAAAATGGCGGACTTCCTGTTGGGTTTAGGATATGGCTGTCACTGACTTTTGTGTTCGTCCTGACCTTCTCCATATACCTACCAAATTGCGTAGGTCTAGGTCAAACATGCTTCCAATGGGACTCCATTGAAATTTCCTCAGTGGCGCTGTGGAGCGATTTTTCTATTGACGTGTGTATTTCCCCCTAGTTATAAAATTTTTCTCTGGATCTGATGTGTGAGTATAAATTTTATGAGTTTTCAAGTATGTTTAGGACCTGAAAAACGCACTTCTTTGTGACGAAGAAATAATGAATATAATGGGGTGATCGACCGAAAAGTGCGAAAGTCACGAAGTTGGCAACACTGCACGTGCTGGTGGACATCGCACATCGGCAGTTATGATGCATATTTTGAGCGACAAAAAATGAAACACTTTTTTTTTTTTGTTAGACGATCACCATAATCATCAAATTTTAAATCACATTTTAAAAACTAATGAACTAAACTAAAATAAATTTAAATTAAATACTTATTTATTTTCCAAAGCCACAAGGAGCCGCAGCAGAGGTATGAAAGAGCCACATGCAGCTCCGGAGACACAGGTTGCCGATCCCTGGTGTATGTAATCCTCTGACTTTGAAGAATGTAGGAAAACATTCTCTAAAAAACTCTCTCTCTCATTATTCTGGCGTTCAGCAAATACAAATAATTTTGGTAATCCTAACGGACATAAAACAGGAAAACTTTAGTCTGATTTAATGTCAAAAAAGGTTTTATGTCTTTTTATGCCGTGTATGTAAACTTCTGGTTTCAACTGTGCCTACAGGCAGATGCACATGTGTCTGAGAAAGCTTCACCTGTGGCAGAGCCAGGAAAATTGTCTTGGATGCAGAGCAAATCCACAAACAAGATCCTACCACAGGTTCCTGCACAGTCCAGATGTTAGAGGATGAGGTGTCTGCAAAAATAATAACTCTGTAAAGATAGAACATAAAACTTACAGGAAAATGTAGTGTAAAAGTTCACTATATTTACTGGAGTTGAAGTGCAAACTGGCAGGAAGATAAAACACTGAAGTGTAAGTACCCTAAAATTGTACTTAAGGACTTGAATAAATGTCCTTAGCTACATTCCACCACTATTTGTGTATACAGTTGAAACCAGAAATTTATATACACTGTATAAAAAGACATATGTGACCCATCTGCTCGAAATCAGTCGAATTGTGCCTTGGGCTATAGCCGAGGTACAGCCCGAATTATGTTAACACATGATAAAATACTGATTTTGGGTTTATGACTTAGATCGGTCCGTTTAGTTGTTTTCGACATGTAGGTAGCATATAATATTACAGAGTGTAATGATATTATGCTGCATATTGCTGTCAAATACTGTCAGGCACAATGTGACTGATTTGGTGCAGATGGGTCAGATATAACCTTTTTTTTCCCTCATCTGAAATTACACAAGACTAAACTTTTCCTTTTTTGGGTCAGTTAGGATTACTAAAATTATTTAAATTTGCTAAAGGCCAGAATAATGACAGAGAGAATTTTTTTATAGAATTTTTTATTACTTTCTTCAAAGTCAGGGGCCTCATGTACAATGGGTGTGTATGCACAAAAATGTGGCATACGCACATTGCTATAAAGGTACCATCACAAGATAAATACCATCAATCCATCCATCCATCTTCTTCCGCTTATCCGGAGTCGGGTCCCAGAGGCAGCAGCCTTAGCAAAGCCGCCCAGACTTCCCGATCTGCACATACCTCCCCTAGCTCTTCCGGAGGGGCCCCTAGGCGTTCCCAGGCCAGTCAAGAGACACAATCTCTCCAGCGTGTCCTGGGTCTTCCCCGAGGCCTCCTCCGGTGGGACACCCCCGGAACACCTCCCCAGGGAGGCGTCCAGGAGGCATCCGGAAAAGATGCCAGAGCTACCTCAACTGGCTCCTTTCGCTGTGGAGGAGCAGCGGCTCTACTCCGAGCTCCTCCCTGCGTGACTGAGCTCCTCGCCTTATCTCTAAGGGAACGCCCAGCCACCCTGCAAAGGGAAACTCATTTCGGCTGCTTGTATCCGCGATCTTGTTCTTTCGGTCATTACCCAGATCTCATGACCATAGGTGAGAGTAGGAACATAGATTTGACCGGTAAACTGCAACACTGCAGACGCTGCACCGATCCGTCTGTCAATCTCACGCTCCATCCGCCCCTCACTCGTGAACAAGACCCCCGAGATACTTGAGGCAAGGACTCTCCATCGACCTGGAGAGGGCAAGCCACCTTTTTCCGGTCGAGAACCATGGCCTCGGATTTGGAGGTGTTGATCCTCATCCCGCTCGCCTCACACTTGGCTGCAAACCGCCCCAGTGCACGCTGAAGGTCCTGGTTTGATGAAGCCAACAGAACAACATCATCTGCAAACAGCAGAGATGAAATTCTGTGGTTCCCAAACCGAACCCCTTCCTCCCCCTGGCTGCGGCGAGAAATTCTGTCCATAAAAATAATGAACAGAACCGGTGACAAAGGGCAGCCCTGGCGGAGGCCAACGCACACTGGCAACAGGTCTGACTTACTACGGGCAATGCGAACCATGCTCCTGCTGCGGTCGTAAAGGGAACAGACAACCCTTAACAGAGGGCTCCGGACCCCATACTCCCGAAGCACCCCCCACAGGATGCCACGAGGAACACGGTTGAACGCCTTCTCCAGATCCACAAAACTCACGTGGACTGGTTGGGCGAACTCCCATGAGCCCTCGAGCACCCGATGGAGGGTATAGAGCTGCTCCAGCGTGCTGCGACCGGGACGAAAACCAGACTGCTCCTCCGGAATCCGAGGTTCAACTATCGGTCGGATCCTCCTCTCCAGTACCCTGGAATAGACCTTACCGGGAAGGCTGAGGAGTGTGATCCCTCTGTAGTTGGAACACACCCTCCGGTCCCCCTTCTTAAACAGAGGGACCACCACCCTGGTCTGCCAATCCAGAGACGCTGTCCCCGACCGCCAAACGATGTTGCAGAGACGTGTCAACCAGGACAGCCCCACAACATCCAGAGTCTTGAGGTATTCAGGACGGATCTCATCCACCCCCGGAGCTTTGCCACTGAGGAGCTTTCTAACCACCTCTGTGACTTCAGCCGGGTGATGGACGAGTCCGCCTCTGAGTCCACAGTCTAGCACTATCTAGTATCCCTCCCAGAGACTCCAAGAAGGTTGGGTACTCTGCACTGCTGTTGGGCCCATAAGCCGAGACAACAGTGAGAGACCTGTCCCCAACCTGAAGGCCCTCTTGTTCACTGGGGTGAACTCCAACACGTGACAGCTAAGCTGAGGGGGCAATGAGCAAGCCCACTCCGGCCTGCCACCTCTCCCCGCGGGCAACGCCAGAGAAATGGAGCGTCCAGCCTCTCGCCAGGAGTTGGGTTCCAGAGCCCAGGCTGTGCGTGGAGGTGGGGCCGACTATATCTAGCCGATATCACTCAACCTCCCGCAAAAGCTCAGGCTCCTTCCCCCCCAGCGAGGTGACGTTCCACGTCCCAACAACCAGAGGCTGTGTATGCGGACCAGGCCGTCGAGGCAGCCCCCCTCGACCGCCACCCAATCCTCTCTGCACCCGACCCCTATGACTCCCTCTGCGGGTGGTGAGTCCACAGGAGACAAGATAAATTTGGAAGCATTTTCATTCAGTCAGTGTTCAGATTATCTGTGATGCGCAAATGCATTTGAGTAACATTGTTGCAAGGTGGCCTGGATCAACACACGACTCATTCATTCTGACCAACAGCATGGTTGGGAACAGGCTACAAGCTGGCACAATGCGAGATGGGTGGCTTCTTGGTGAGTAAATCATTCAATTGTCCTAATAATAATCCCCCTGACACATGTTAAGCATGTGCGCCCACGAATATCATCCTGTTTTCACAGCATCATTACTTGTCAGTGGCTAAAGTTAGTGACTTGCTGTTTTGCTGCAGGGTCAGAGCTTTCCAACAAGCCCATTAATGTCTCTGTGTGTAAAGTACTTATGTCAAAAAACACATGCGTAAAGTTTAAAGTGACTTGATCGGCCTCACATTTTTCCCGGCGCACAACTGCATTCACTCACAATAGTGTGTGATCCATGTTAGTGGTGTGTCAAATTACCAAATGGAAAAAAATCATGTACAAAATATACCTAGATGTTGACTCTGTTTAATTGACCCCAGGTGACCATGGCTACCCACTGATAACCTGGCAGATGACCCCTCTCACCAACCCCCAGACTGACCAAGAGGGGAGGTACAGTGATGCCCATTCACGCACTCGATCAGTCATCAAGAAGACAGTTGGCATGCTGGGGGGGTGGCACTGCCTGGACCGGACTGGGAGTGTGCTGCTCTAAAGACCTGAAAAGGTGTGCTGCATTGTGATGGCATGTGGCATCCTCCACAATATGGCACACCTACACGCCATCCAACTGTCAGAGCAGCACGTCCCCCCACCAGACGATGGACCCAACATGTGATATCAATCATACAAAAAGGCAAGGACACAGAATTCACTTGTTGACAAATGCATTTAATGGATTATTAATGTCTGTAAGAATATTTATTTATCGGTCCAGGCGCACATTGATGCCCTCACGATGTCCTCTTGTGACTCCAGCACTGCACGGGTGAGGACACAGCTGGTTGGATGGGCATCAGCAGCTGGCTGTTGCGGCAGACCAGAGGATCAGCTGACACCGGGGAGGCTGGAGGAATCCCCTGGGTCTGTGACAGGAGGCTGGGACTGTGTCGCACCGTCTTCTTGTGCCTCATTGTCTGTTAAAATAATAAACTGAGTAATTTGACATGAGACAAAGTCTTTGATTTCCTCTTTGATATCCTGGCATGATTACGCATGAACTTCTTGTTTGGCTGTAAGCAGATTATTGTATGACCCGTATAATGAACAAATCTTTGAGTTACACAAATACACAATATATATTTACCTTGGGGGTGATCTGAGTCACCCACGTGTGAGAGCAGTGTCACCCACAATAGCGGCAACTCTCTGCTCAAATGGGATGGGTTCATCTTCTCCTTTCCCCCTGCCTCTTTTGGCCATGCTTTTGAGGTTTGCAACAGTCTTCCTCTTGATGTCCGACTACTTTTTCTTTACCTTTGTGAATGTGCGCTGCTCTGACCCCACAGCATTCACCGCTTCACACACACTCTCTCACTCACCCCTCTTGCATTTGCTGTTGAAGCCAGAGGACAGCGTGAGAGGGGAATCCCAGCTGCACACCCTGTTTGTACAAATTTGAATATTTAAATGGAGGCGTGGAGAGGGAGGAGTCTGGTACTCCAACACACGCGGTCAATTGCACACTGAGTGGGATGTACAAAGGAAATGTGCTTGGATTCAGGCATACGCTCAATTTCAGTCATCTGGATTTTTCTGTGCGCACAGAGTTTTCTCCGGAGTTCATGTTCTTTCTTCATGATGCCATCTATTTTGTGAAGTGCACCAGTCCTTCCTGCAGCAAAACACCCCCACAACATGACCCTGCCACCCCCGTACTTCACAGTTGGGATGGTTTTCTCGTGCAAGCTTCTCCCATTTTCCTCCAAATGTAACAATGGTCATTGTGGCCAAACAGTTCCATTTTAGTTTCATCAAGTCTTTGTCCCTGTGTGCATTTGCAAATTTTGCTTTTGGCGTAACTTCCTCTCTGAGTAGCCTTTCAGCCCATTTCAGTACAGGACTCCTGTCACTGTGGATAATGACACTCTCTAGCTTAACTGGATAAGATGGCGACCCATATACAGGGGTTACAGTCCCTGACGTACGTTCGACTCTCATCCATGACCATTTGCTGCAGATCTTTCCCTTTCCTGTTTCTCTCCACTGTCCTGCTAATAAGAGCAAAAAGCTGTAATAAATAAATAAATAAATAAAAAATGTACCTCTCTCATTATTCTGACATTTAACAAATAGAAATAATTTTGGTAGTCCTAACTGACCTAAAACAGGAAAAGTTTAGTCTGATTTAATGTCAGTGTGGGAAAAAAAAGCTCATATGTCTTTTTATACAGTGTATGTAAACTTCTGGTTTTTGCCTGTATATATATTATGCCATAAATTCCTTGAGCACATTATTTCTTTCTCTACAACTACAACTGTTCACCTGTTACATATCAGAGCGATCATCAGTATCCCTAAACATCACTTTGTCATGAAGATACTACAGCACACTGTTCTCTTTTTTTTTCTGTTTCAGTGGCAGTCCAGACCAACCTGGTTCCCCCGAAGAAGGTGCAGCCAGGTATGCTTCAGTCCAGCTTAGTGCATGCCAGTGTGGCCACGATGCAGAATCCAATGGGCTGTGTTCTGCCACGGCTCTCCGTCTCCTCCCGTCCCACCACCATGGTGGCCAACATGGAGGCGGTGGCTGATGGCTCAGCCCCTTTCACCATGATGAAGTTGAAGACTGTACTAGCGGTGTTTGTGGTGGTGGTGGCGTACCTTGTGGCAGGGGGCTTGGTGTTCCGGGCACTGGAGCAACCCTTTGAAAATAACCAAAAGATCACAATAACAGCAGAGAAAGCAGCCTTCCTGCAAAAACACCCATGTGTGTCCTACGATGAGCTGGAGGCTATAATCAAGGTAAGAGTTGCTGCTAGTCGATCGACCAGCCTTTCCTCAGCCCTCAATGTGATCCCCAGTGGAGGCCTTTTGAAACTTTAGATTTCCATCGATCTGATACCATTCAAGCTCTACACATATTCCACACTCCACTCCAGAACTGGATGCAAACCACACCGAGTTGTCTAGTACAAACAATAGTGTGGATGTCTCCCTAACGTCTCACATACATTCTTGAAACTTGTGTCAAAGTTGTGTTCATCTGAAAAAAAAATTATATATATTAATGCTTTTGTACAAAACATTGCTGAATCTTTAATGTTTAGTTGATTAAGTCAGTTTGTTTAGATCTTGGTCTTTTGGTTGAACAAAGAATAACTATTTGTAGTCAAGATGTCACTCTGTGGGGCCCCCCAATAGCTCACCTGGTAGAGCGGGCGGCCCATAAATAGGGGCTGTAGTTCCGCGATGCAGCGGTCGTGAGTTCGAATCCCGCTCACGACCCTTTGCTGCAGGTCTGTCCCCATTCTTCTCCCCCCTTTCCTGTCTCCCTCTACTGCACTAAATAAAGGCAAAAGCCAAAAAAATATATATATAAAAAAAAAAAAAAAGATGTCACTCTGTGATGGAATCTGTGAGAGCGGTTAGAACATTATCAACAATAATAGACAAAACAGAAGAAAAACAGAACAGTAAAATTAAAATACTTCCAAATCAGTCTGGCTACTACTCCCGCTCAAAAGCATAGGCTTCCATTTTTGCATATAAATTTTCAGTCTTCAAAGCGCAAAATTCCCTACTAGTGTTACTATTCTTTCACTACAACCACAGAAACACTGAGACAACGAGAGGGAATTCCCTGAAGACTTTAGTTCTTCGAAATATCTACTTAGATTTTTAGCAGTGGAATTTATATTTGCAGAAAACAAAGATGAGATTTTGCCCCATCACTGAACAAATGATGGGAGTGTATTAAAGGATCTTTACAGGAAGGAACCACACTGGTGTTAGTGTTTTCTTTGACTGATATTGACTTGGGTGTTTTTTATGTTGGCTCTGTTTTTAGTATACATTGCCAGGATGTGACATTCAGGATGTGAGCAATGCCAGATCTTCTCTTCCTCTTGTCCTATGATGCTGCAAACAAACCTGAGCACTGTGATCCTTGCTTTTACACTGAACTGCCCTGATCAGCTTTCTTGTTTTTTTGTTTTAATGCATACTTAACAAGGTCGTGGCACAAACCATTTATTGCACCAGACAGCTCCTGTCCTGAAGCTATCTGTAGGCCCTTTAGGAGAGGCCTCCAGTGGTGCACTGAGTAAAACATCATTACAGTCTGAAAGTAAGAAAGTCAGCTCTAGCCTCCAACCAGAGGTAATCAGTGTAGTCACATACACTTACACCAAGGAAGTGGCCCTTCGTAGCAAATGTTGATACATGTAGATTTGGCAGGAAAAACTGTTAGAGGGAGAAGAAAAATATTGCGCCCTCCTTCTAATAGTAGTACTAGTATTAGAAGAGAGTGCATTAGAACAGGGGTTCTCAACTGGTGTCACCCTGGGACCCACATTTTCCCATGGTCATTGAGTCGTGACCCAATTTTTTGAAGAATTCAATATAGTTTCCTGTGCAACGTGTATTTCAGAGCATATAACCATGCATAGTAACTGGACCATGACAACTGCATGTACAATACTGCACAAAATAAAAAAGGGCACAAAACAACATATTTTCACTCCATTTTAAGCAAATTAATAAGAAACTAAGCAGGACCATGACAACTGCATGTACAAAAGTGAATAAAATAAATATCAAAACTACTCGAAAATAAAGTTTTGGCCTAATCAGGTCATTTGTTGAAGTTAATGAGACAGTTGGGCATGTGCTCTACTCTTGATTAAACTGTCAGTCTGGGGTGACAGTAGACAGAGCTGCTCTCAGATCATGGTCAGTGTCCAACCTGCTTCTCTTCTGTGACCTGAGCTGGACCAAGGTAGAGAAGCCACTGTCACACAAACAGGTTGAGTTGAATGGTAAGATTGTTTTAACTGCAAGAGTGGCGAGGGATGGATACTCAGCCATCACATCGCTGCACCAGAAGTGGGAAAGGCTTCCCTCCCCACATTTGTTTCTGAGCGTCTGATCACATGACAGCTCCACCAGCTGATGCTCTCGTGCAGCCACATTTCGTTGGCAAACAGTTCTGCATACAGGGAGTTAGTCTCAGAGAGGAATGTGGCGATTTCTGATTTAAGTTTGTAAGAGCATGACAACACCTTGCCCCTTGATAGCCAGCGGAGTTCTGGAAGTGGTGGGACGCAAAGGCAGATTTTGGCTACTAAGACCAGTTTTGGTGTTTAAGTTAGCATTGACAGCACCGTTTCCACGGCGGCGGGGGGGCTAATTATTCAGATGGGGACGTACGGGTGCTGAGCTTTCGGTCAATTAAATAGCATGCCTGAGGTCCGTTTCACAAAACAAGTTTAGTGAAAACTCTGAGTCTGTTAACCCTGAAATGAGGGAAACTCTGAGTTTTCCAGTAACTCAAACCAGAGAAAGAGGGTTAACTTTAGCCTGTTTCGCAGAGAGCAGTAACTTAACACCTCGGTCAGTTACCGTAGTAACAGACTCTATGAACCTAACCTGGTCGGACAGGGTTTTCTCAATGAACCTTGAGTTTCTCTGTCTCCGCCCTCCTTCACCCACACACGTTATTTGATTTCCTCATTCATTCAGTCAGTCAGCAGGTGAGTTTTGGTGTAGCCTAGTTCTGCTGTCTGTCAAAAATCATTTTAAAAAAATCAGTCAGTAGGCTATATTAGAAGTCCATTAGGCACAGTAGGTGGCAACTTTTTCCACTAACATGGAATGTCCTTTTGATAACGATCCGTGAATGAAGGTGCAGCATTACTGCGCAGAGAATTAAATACTGGTCGGGAGATGGTTATCAGACCGCGCATAGATGTTCTAGCATTTCCCAACAATTGTCTTTTTGAGCGGTCCCGTTTCACATCACAGTCCATCATCTACATACAACCTAATCTGTCCTTACATGTGCAACACAGATATTGTGTGTAGCGCTGTGTTTCTTTGCAAATGGAAGTTTTTTTGTACAATGTCAGAGATGCAATATTATTATTATTATTATTATTATTTTTATTATTATTATTATTGGTCAGGGCCAATTTTATTGGCCCTGACTAATTTGGTGCCCTTGGCAAGATTGTAGTTGCCGCCTCCAAGCATCCCAGTGAATTTCACTTATAATTTTCATACAGTAAACAATGCTGGTATCGTCCAAAATAAGCTAGCAAGTTAGCATTGCTCTGACAACAGTAACTATCCATTAACCTAACAGGGTTCTCACCAGAAATGTTTGACAGTGTACCGGGGGGGGTATATAAGCGACACTCCCTGGCTAACTGCCAAGTATTCAGACAAATATTTAACCACAAGTGCCGATGCAGTTTTTTCTACCGTGGTCTGCTATTCGTTAGCGAAGACGGTCCGCTAACGTCTTCACTGCTAACGTTAGCAGCTAAGACGCTAACATACCGTCTTTGCTGCTAACGGCAGAGAAACTGCAACGGCGCTTCTTTATAAATGTTTGCCTGAATACATGTCAGTTAGCTGGGTAAAATCAACGTGGAGAAATCATCATTTTCCCACTACATACCCTCGAAAACAAAGTATTGGCCCAATTTGTGTAATTTTTTCAGGCAGCAGCGTAACGGGCCGTTTCTCTGTTATAACAACGGCGACAACCCTGCTTCATCTAATGAATTCCATCGCAATGACGTTACCGGACCTGTGTCTTTTTCCTTTTCTTCTTTCTCTTCTTTCCTTCCCTGAGCGCCACACTATTTTGCATGTAATAAAGAGAAAACATCTTCATAATATATAAACCAATCTGAAATCTGCGGCCAAATACTGCCTGTGCATTCTGGCCACTTCCCCTCCTCCGCTTGTGGCACCCCCCGTGAATGTCGGCACCCTTAGCATTTGCCTATACTGCCTATGCCTCGGGACAGCTCTAGATGCAGAGCACTTGAGTCAGGCAGGGCGGTCAGAAAAGTGTGCCTCACCCTGAAACGGCTTTTACCCATCTTTGTCGTTTTCCCTGGACATACACCTGTTAGAGCCATCAAGGAGGAGTTCCACAGGATGGCTGGTAAACGATATAGAGATCTGGTAAATTAATTTTAAATTACATTCTCTTAGTGACATTGTGCTGCAACCTGAAACTTGAACAATGTTTTTATATTTCATCTTAAGCTGCTGCCAAGTGCGCTTCTCCCCCACGGGATTGCACCTAAATGAAATAAATTTATAGGCTACCATTCAAGCAGCTTTCCCCTGTAATATTATTGTGATTGCAAAGGACAACATTTAAACTCATGCACTAACCCGAGCAGCAATGTTCTCCCACGTCCCCTCTTTTTTGCAGCTGCAGCGGTGTTGCACTTCTTTTTAAAAATGTGTTCAAACTCGCTGTATGAACGCATCAAGATTTCTAGTGCTAGTGGGGCGACTCGTCGAATTAGGGGCTCCATTGATGCTGGCTTTTTATAGTTGTGGTGCACGCGCTTAACTCCAGGTGAAACTATTCTGAGTTGTTTGAACTGACTCAAATCCGCTGTTCTGGAACCAGAGTTCAGGATTACACTCAGAGTTTGGTGAACCCGCTTTGTGAAACGGACCCCAGAGCTAATCGAAAACCCCCAAAACAACTTCAGGGAAAAACATGCCCAAGTTATCACTTTGGACATTTGCAACGTGGTAAGCAACAGAACGAGAGTTTATCTCAAGTGCTGCATGAATTAAAAAAATTTTAGTAATACCAGTGCAAATATATATGAAGATTGCAAATTAATAAACATAAATTAAGTAGAAAAATAACAAACTAAGCAGCCTGGAGCACAATACCTGCAACCAAGCTTAAGCCATAAATTGCAATAGTTTAGGCTCATCACAAACAGAATATTGAACAATAGCAAAACAGTGAAGTCACTGGGGCGCAGGGGGTGTCTGAACCAAGCTGTAAGGAACATTATCAGAACATTGTGACTTTAATGGACTCATTAAGCCAGCAATGTTATGCATCTTGTGTCTGAAAAGGGCACATGCAAGGTTTTGTTTTGTAAATTCCTGCAGTGCAAACATGCTGCAACATATACAGTATAACTGCCATCAGATTTATGTGAAAATGCGCATGTGTGAAAAGAGGGTGGCATTAAGCAAACACTGGGGCTTTTCACAGCCAAATGCTTACAGCCACTTGTAAAGCAGCATTCTAGCACCTAGTTGTTAAGCCTGGATGGTTAATGACTGCAGCTGAACCTGTAAAGCTGCTGTTGATCAATGCCAGCTTTGTTTCACTGCCTGACACATAAGGGAAACACAAACTCAGAACTGCATAATAAACCCGCGCAACTCTGGAGCTAGCAGCAACTCACACATGCCACAATCAGTAGTGAGTATTGTGAAGTTTTCATTTTCTCACATGGGGAAGGGAAAGGGATTTTGTTACTCTTTATGGTTGGTGGCACTGACATGTTGGGAGTCAGGTGTGAATAAATGTAGAGTAGTTGTTAAAAAAAAAAGAAGAAGAAGAAGAAGAACTTTGTAACGAACTGACACCATATGCGTAGAAATAAATATTAGTTTTGGGATTCTGTAATAATGTTATACTGTTGCTACTTATTAATTAATTTAACTTACACTCACAAAAATGTGGCCTGACTTCTACATCTGTGTAGTGTCTTTAGATGTGATGGTGGTCCTGTTGCTGTGTGTTTGCGCAAGAAGACCTGAAAGGTGAGAATAAAAAGGAGGTACAGGATGAAGTCACTGTAAAACAGTTCATGCTTAACAGAACAACCACTTTAAAACACAACCAATACAAATAGAATCAAGAGGACAAGCAATGTCTGGTTGAGATTGCTTTCATAGAATATGCAAACCAAGAATGTGCAAACCTCAGGGAAAATGTTGAATTGTTGAAATTTTACACACAAGTAGATGAAAATATAGTCATGGAAAAAAATTTTAGCCACCCTTGTTTTCTTCAATTTCTTGTTCATTTTAATGCCTGGTACCACTAAAGGTATATTACCTGAAGAATACAATGAACACAACAAAAAATGCAGCTGATTACATAATACTTTATGTCATATTTGATATGCATAAGCTTAATTGTATTCCCAGAGGCCATTTCATGTCATGAGCAGCACTGCACATGCAAAGGCCTAGAGTGGTTTCCTGCTTACATTCAAGCCATAGCACAACTCAGAAGTTATCAGCTCTCTCATAATGCCTAAAACAAAAGAATTATGTGAAGCCACAAAGGCAGCCATCTTGGCACTGCTGGAAATTGGCATGAGTGAGAGACAGGTAGCGAAAAAAAATGAAGATCTCCCAGACAGCCGTTCATTACACCAAGAAAAAACAAGGCGAACATGGTACTACCAAATTGCTAGCTGGTCATGGCAGGAAACATCTTTCTACCCCACGAGATGACCGTGCAGTCATCCGTTACTGTGTCAGGAATCGTCGTCAGACCTCCAAGGACCTTAAACATGAGTGGACACTGTGGAGAAATGTGACTTGTTTGGCAAGGACAGTTCAAAATTAACTTCTTGAAGCTGATCTGAAGTCATACAGAGCACGGAAGAAGCCCTTCATCAACGAAAGGCAGAGGAAAGCCCTTTGCTGGAGATCACAGGATTGGACTGTTGATGATTGGGCTAAGGTCCTCTTCAGTGAGAATGCAATTTTCTGTTGATGCCCACTCCAGCCAACTTACTGGTTAAGAGGAAGCCTGGAGAAGCCTACAAACCAGACTGTCTTGCCCCAACAGTAAAACATGGGGGTGGATCAGTGACGATCTGGGGTTGTTTCAGTATGGGGGGAACAGGGCAAGTGCAATTGTGTGACAGGCGAATGAACCAGGTCATATACAGGGCTACTCTTGAAAACACTCTTCTTCCATCAGCTGGAAAACTCTTTCCTGCCTTGAATGACTGGATTTTCCAACAAGACAATGCCCCTTGCCATATGGCAAGATCCGTTTAAGCCTGGATGGAGAATCAGAACATTCCAACCATGCCTTGGCCTGCTCAGTCACTGGATCAAAATCCAATTGAAAACCTGTGGAAAATCATCAACGGCAAAATGGAGTCACACACAAGCTCAAAAACAAAGCAAATATGTTTGAATTTGTGCAACAGGAATGGGCTGTCACAGCATGAAAGCAGAACAATTTCAGACACTGGTGGAGAGCATGCCAAGACACATGGCTCCAGTCATCAAAAACAATGGTTATGCAATCAAGTACAAACTCCTGTGTGTATTATGTGACTAAAACAGACAAAAAAGAAAACATGGAATGCCTAAAAACACTGTTTTGAGCAGTACAGTGTCATAGCTGTTGATGTAAGAACTTTCATGATTTTGGTTATTGTCAAGAAAACCATGGAAAATGGCTAGATATCAGCTCTTAAATTATACTCTATATGTCTTCGCATTAGACAGGTGAGTTGTCCCATGTGGCAGTTTAGTTTCCAGTTATTGGGACTGTTTTCTCTTTATTACATGCAATGTATTACATACACTGAGCAGCATCCAGCCGTATGATCCACAAGTGTCTCCAAAGAGAGAGATTTGTATGTATTTATGCATGAAACAACAGCAGTAACTTCAGTAATTAGTTCAATTATTAATTGTCCCTAACATGGAAAAAGGATCAATCAGGTTCTAACAGCAAGTCACACAGTGTATTTTTCTTCACATCAGTCAGATGATTATTCACAGAGTCACAGGTTATCAGATGCAGCTAAATATTGTGTTACATCTTGGCTGTGCTTAAGTTTACTCCTGGGCTTTCAATTTCACTGTTTAAGAGCATAATGCCTTTGACGACTGGGCGAGGCATGGATGCCTCGGGTTCTCTCCTTTTCCCTTTCTCTCTGTGAAGCTGCTTGTCTAATCTTGATCATCAGGGCAATCAATCCGTCTCGGTCGGTGGGTAAATCAAGGGGACCTAACTGATGCTTGCGGCTGGAGGACAAGGTATGCAGGAAGGCGTCAAACAGCGTACATTGATTCAAGTCACTCTCTGAAACCAAAATCTGGAATTCAATGGCATATTCCAGGTCTTGCTGCCTGTCCTGCTGGAGCATCACCAGGGCCTTAGTGACTTTACTGCCAGGGGTAACAAACTGAAAGATCTGTGTTCGCGTCTGGGTAAATAGGGTAAGGGAGCCGCGTACCCGAGACTTGTGACTCCATTCTGCTGTCACCAATGCTTCGGTTCGACTGGAGAGGTCAGAGATGGTGTAGGCTATTTTTACTTGGTTGATTTGGTAAACAGAGGCCTTAAGCTCTAGTGGAGTGGTGAGGAATGACCTCCAGTCTCCCGAATCCCCAGAGAATTTCTCTGGGCTAGTGAGGCAAGTAGCTAGCATGGCGTGAGTAGTAACAGGCAGGCTTACAGAGGTGGAGAAGGGTTGGAGAGGAGGCAAATGCTGACAGTCACCAACAACAGAGAAGAGACTCTTATGTCGCTCTTCCATGCTCCAAAGCTCTTGGCACATGGCAGCAAGCTGTTCATCCTGGAAGTACACATGCTGTCCCTAGGTTCTCAAGGCAGCTTGAACAGGATCTGAGTTGGCTGAGTCCATCTTTGGCCAGTCCGTACTATCACAAAAGTACAGGTGTAGGACTCCAGGATGCATGACTCGTTGCTCGAGTAAAAGTAAAAACAATTGAAGCATAATCAGGCAGAGGTATCCAAGATGTACTAGCAAACTCAGTGGTCAAAACAGACAGGGTCATGCACACACGACACACTATTTGTAACAGATGGCAGGATTCCAGTAGCTGATTGGCTGGCAATCTTGCTTAGTTAGAGTTATCATTGGCATAAGAGAGCATCTAATGGATCTTTGTCCATGACAGTCAACAATGGAATAGCGTAAGTCAGTGATTCACACTATTTATTCATAGTAGCCACACCGTCATCGCACAGCTATTTCCTTCTTCTTCCTCTGTGTTTCTGCATTGTATCCCCTCTCCATCTTGTCTCTTGTTTGTCCCCTTTTCATCCCTTGATTCCCTCCATATTTCATGATTTTGGCCACGTACAAAAAAAAAATCTGTCTAAAGTTTTATTAGCAGGTTTATTTTAACTGTAAGAGACAGAATACCACCAAAAAAAATCCTGAAAACATATTGTCTGACAGTTCTAAATTAATTTCCAGTTGATCAAGAATTTGATCCCCCAGCAAAACATGACTTATTACTTGAAGTAACCCTTGTTCACAACAACAGATTGTAGCGACCCCTGTCAAAACGATGTCTCTGCCCACATTCATTTACGTTTGCCTCCAATACCACCCACAGTCATTCAATAATCCAATCCCCATTTTCCCCATAGCCCGCACAGTTTAAAAAAACAAAAACAAAAAAAAAACAGGATGAAAATATATTAATTCACAACTCAGAGACTCCGGTGTGAGTCAGTGGAGCGAGAGCATGTCAACTTGCTGCAGCAATTTTCCAAGTGTGAGAAAACGTCCAACTCTTGAAGCCAGCTGGTAGCAGAAGGATCCTCTTCGTCAGGAGCGTCAGCAGCCGGAGTCAAAGAGGATTAAACATTTCCTTGGAGTTTCCCAGGATTTGCCAGCATCTACGGCACTAAGCCCAACGCTGTCTGACCGATGTCAATCCTGATGCTTTTTCTGACTGACTGTCTGACAGGTCCCTGGTATTGTAAGTATTGTTAAGAGTGCATCCACGATAGGACCAGGCGGGGGTGGCACAAGCTTTCTTATCAGTTATCCAAATTTGTAATCGGTTAGCGCAACAAAGAGCGGGCTCATGAGAAACAAGTTTACAGTGGGCAGCGAGCGATAAAGACAGAAGAGAAGGCACATGATTCCTACCGCAATCGTTCCATCTCCTGCTTTAGTGATGGCCACCGATAGATGCCAGGACTTCCCCTTCTTTCCAAACCAGTCGTGCTGCGTTTCCCAAAAACTGGTTGGAATGAATTTCATGGCCCAGTCCAGTATGAGCAGCATGTGCAATGGTTTCAGGTTATCAATAATTGTACTCTTGGCCTCGTCCTGGTGAACTGAACAGAGAACGTGTGACTTCCAATCCTCTATGCTCGACGCAGCGCAGCTTGAATCAGGCTGTAACTCCTCCCGTTTATCAGGACTGAAAGTGGAATATTTTACAGCCAAATGCTTTTCTCCTTTTTAGGTATATTAAGCAACCAAAATTGAGTCATAAGCAAATCAATTTATTTTCAGTAGAGCAAAGTCTTTTTGATAAAGTTGTCTGCATCAAGATGCGATGTCAGGCGTGCAAGTTTCAAGCAAATGTATTATTCCGTTATTAGACGAACAAAAGCCATGTTTTTTATTATAAAATCATTCTCACATTCAAATACAGACAAAGTAAGCATTTTGATAGTGTTCTATGACTCCTGGTTTGACTTAGCGAAGAGTGAGTCCCATTACATAGTTCACTTATACAATAACAGAGGTCATTTTTAAGCTGCCGATTCTTATTTGTATGGCTAAGGTAAAACAAAAGCTTTCAAAATGGTTCTATTTCATTGAAGTTTATGGTGTGCAACCATTTTGCAGCATTTTCTGTCTGTTGCGATGCCATTATTACCGAATTGGTAGGTTATAATGAAAAAAAAATGTACGCGGGTACCTTGTGGTGGGCAAAGTATTTGTTTTTATTTAAGCAATTAAATATAATTGGTTCTATTTCATTAAAGTGTATGGTGTGTAACCATTTTGTGGCATTTTCTGTCTGTTGCTGTGCCATAATTACAGAATCAATGCGTTATAATGAAAAAAACCTGCGGTGGGAGACAAGTTTGCAGTCCTCCTGTAAAGTAATTTAGTGAGTGCCCAAAGATTTTTTTGCAGATAATGTTGTTATGAAGTCCCACCTTTTAGACGGTATGCTCAGCTTTTTGAAGCATGCTCGGGCACCGGAGATATTTTGGCCTAAACTTTGGGTATTTTAACAGTTTTCACTGTTGGGTGAGAGAGGCGGTCTTGGCTGACATGATTTGTGTGATGGAACTCGTCGTAGGAGAACGAAATGTTGACAAGAGATTGTTCTTGGGTAGGATAACATTCACTGAAAATATGAAAAGATTTGGTTGAATTCTTACAGCAGTAGAGCTTTATACTTCTGACCATTTTTTTAGGAGACTTTTGGTCATTTTTGCAAAAAAAAAAGGAATGGTGGTGAAATCCCCCCAGTTTGACCAAATTTCCTTAAACTTAGACTGAAGTAGTTTTGGGTGGACCCCTTTAAACTGGCAAAGTTTCATTGAAATCGGTGAGATGGCTTGTGCCACCACCTCCTGGTCCTATCGTGGATGCACTCACACATTTTTAGCATCAACATAGCATTGTCTTTTTTAACATAGCATCATCATCTGCAGCAGTCATCATTTTTTGAATGGCAGCTTTACATAAAGTCGGATCTTATAGGCTTCATATATTCTGTCCATTTTGACTAAGTTCTATAAAATCAGTCAATTTGCAGTTGTAGTAGAAAAGACACTTTTCCATTTTGTAGATTTCTTGTATATTGCTGATCCAGTCCTCATTTCTTGGTTGCTCAGGCTTGAGGCATCTTCAGGTGATGGCCTTTTTACTTGCTGCTAAAAGAATGTAAAGTAGTTTCTTGTCTCCATTGCTTAGGCCATCCAGTACTATGTTACCAAGATACAGTTTCAAATGAAAGGGGGGAAAACAATTGAGAATACATTTTGTACATGCTGATGGATCCCAACGCAATATTCTTGAATAATTTGACAGTTCCAAAAACATGGAAATGGTTAGCTCCTTCAATGCCACACCTCCAACAGGCATCTCCAGTTCCCCAGTATCTTTTTTTGGCTGGTGTAATGAAAAAACGCATAACATTTTTCCAACAGAATTCACGCCAGATATTCGAACCACTCGAGACCTACTGGATTTCACAAATGTGTTCCCAGTTCTCCTCAATTATTGTAAAACTCCCTTGTCTTTCCCATTTTTCTTTCACATATGTGTTTTCCCCCTAACCCCGCAGCATGTTGTTGTACAATTTAGAAATCATTTTGGAGGGGAACACTGATTTTGTTCATGACATAAATGCTTGAATACGCCCTTGATCAGATGATAGTATTCTAATGTTCCGGTTGAAATAGTGCCTGACCTGCAGGAATCTGAAAAAATACTCAGAGCCCAACCCATGCTGTTGTTTCAGACTAGCAAATGTTTGGAAGGCCCCCTTGTGGATGAACGAATCCTTTAGAAATCCATGGTTTGAATCAATCATCATATGTGTTAGGAGTGAATTTTGAGTCATATGCACACCATTGTAGAATTTTAGATTCCTCCTTCAAACCACATAGTTTAATTATTTCATTCCAGGTTGTTATTGTTGTATAAGATATGCACTCAGTTGAGAAGCTGATTTTAGATTGCAATTTTGTGTCTGCTATGAAAGCTTCAAACTTCAAAGTTTATTATTTGTCCCCGAGGGGCGATTTTTTATGCAGCAGCTTGCACAAGCGTTCACAATAAACAACAATAAAACATTAAAAAACACATGTTAAATTAAAGGAAATATTGTTGGGTTTTTTTTGTTTTTCTATTTTTTAAAAGGAGAATACACAATAAAAACATTTAAAAATTACAACATTTAAAAATTACACAAAACATAAAACAGACAGGGACATTAGCGGCAATCTTGGTCATTCATTCAATCAGGTGTATTCCAGTGCAAACAGTCAGCAGCAGCAAGGCAGAAGAAATCAAGTAAACAGGTTAAAGTGCAGCACAGTACATGATAGAGTACAGCAGCAAAAAACACAGTGCATTGCCTCCTCTGATGGAGGTAGGCACAAAAGAGAACTTGTACCTGTTTTTTGTGGCCTGGGGTACTGCCAGACGAAGGCCGGAGGGGAGCAACTTATACTCCTGACTGCGAGGATGAGCAGCATCCATAAGAATCAACTGAGCTTTCTTTTTAACTTGTGTAATAAAAATGTCTTCAAGACTATTAAAACATACCCCAGCTACTTTAGAGGCTACTTTTACTATCCTCCCGAGGGAGTTCTTGTCCTTGTTGCCAAGGTTGCCATACCAGCATACAACTGAAAACGAAATAATTGACTGGATGAAGGAACAGTAGCAGAGCTTTATCAGGGTCCTATCAACCTGAAACTTGGCGAGCTTTCTCAGACAGAATAATCACTGTTGACCTTTTCTAACAAGCATTTCACAATTCAAGTCAAACTTCAGTTTACTGTCAATTACAGTACCCAGATATTTATAATTAGGTACCAGTTCCACTGGCTCGCCATGGACCACACTGCACTGAGGTGCTGGGGGAGACTGTCTAAAATCAATGCAATTCTCTGTTGTTTTAAAAACATTGATTTGAAGGAAAGCTTTTTTGCACCATAACATAAAATCATCAAGAACCTGCCCATGTCCAACATCATGATCACCAAGGAGGCTGACGATTACCGAATCGTCAGCGTACTTGATGATAAATCTGTCATTGTGGTGGCTGACACAATCATTTTTGTATAAAATATATAAAAGGGCAGATAAAACAGCCTTGAGGTGGAGAAGGTCAGTTGGCTTGACAGTGCTCCGTTGACCCTGACTTATTGTGATCTATTGGTAAGAAAATGAAGGATCCAACCTGCCAGACATGCATTAACACCAAAGACATTAACAAGTTTCTCTACCAGGATGTGAGGCTGGATTGTGTTGAAAGCTGATGAGAAGTCAACAAAAAGCAGCCTGGCATGATTCTTACTACTTCCGAGTGCTTGTATACAAGGTTAAGTAAGGTAGCAGTAGCGTCCTGGACATCCCTCTTAGCTCTGTATGCAAATTGAAGAGGGTCAAGCAGGCACTCAGTTTTAGAGAGTAACTCTTCTTTGACTAGTTTTTCTAGTTGCTTCATAACCATAGAGGTTAAGGCCACTGGCCAAAAGTCATTCAGAGTGGAGGGGCAGCTTGTTTTAGCAACGGGCACCACTATGGACTTCTTCCATAAGACTGGCACTCTCTGCTGGACAAGAGACATACTAAAAATATCATAAAAAATTGGGCCAAGCTGGTCAGCACATGTTTTCAGTAAACGTCCACCAATGTAATCAGGTCCAGGACTTTTCTTTGGCCTGCACTGTTTAAAGCACCTTATTACATCACCCTCATCGTAGCCTCCAGGCACCCCTGCAGAGTGCGACAGGCGTCCTCATCCCAAACTTTCACTCTGTAGGTCTGCACTTTACTTCGCTTCAGCACAGTACGGTAGACAGGGATGAGGTGAATGCAGTTGTGGTCAGAGGAACTCAGAGGTGGGAGGGGGATGGATTTATATGCACCTTTAATATTGCCGTAACAGAGATCTAAGATTTTGTCACGTGTTGTGGGGCATGTGATGTACTGGTGAAAGTCTCTCAGCGTGTGTCTTAGTGTGAAGTCGTTCATGTCGCTCAGAATGATGTTAGGTGCGTCCGGAGAGGTGGACTGAAGTCTCTGGATGACCTGATAGATGAGCTCACAGGCGTTTTTTTCACTGGCCGTTGGATGGATATAAACAAGAGTCACAAATATCTGGGGAAATTCCCGAGGTAGATATGGAAGGCACAGTGAAACAGAGAGTAGTCCTAAGTCAGCAGTACACAATTTCTCCCGGACAGTGACAGATTTGCACCAGCGTTGGTTGATGTACAGACACACACCCCCACCTGTTGACTTGCCTGTTGCAGCCGCATCTCTGTCCAGTCGTATCGGTGCTCCAAAACCCACCGTCTCCAGATCCCTGTCTGCGTCCCTGTCAGACAGCCAGGTTTCAGTGAAAGCAAGGATGTAGGCATCCCTGAATTCATGGCTGTAGTTGGCTTGGGCTTGAAGTTTGTCCATTTTATTCCGAAGTTTTAAGTGGTATTCCTTTGATTGTTGTCTCTTCTATATCTTTCCATCCCGCTGTGTAAACCGGAGCACACATACGCACTAGGGGTCTCAACTGGGCAGCATAATGGTATTCTCGTAAACATGGGAGGATCACCCCTTTCCTTCTTTATTTGTAAAGTTTTAAATTTAATTCTGTGTTTTTTACCCAGAATTTTGTCCCATTCTACAAATTGTTTTTGAAGTATAGAAAATGGCAAACATTGGAATAAATATAACATAAGAATAAACATCCTTCCTCAAAAGGAAGGATGTTCATTCTAATAGACTCAGTCCGAGACAGATCTAAAAAGGGTGTGGTATGCCACCTCTCCGCATCAGATTTTGTTTTTGCATTCAGAGGTCCATAATTAACATCATACATCTTTGTGAAATCTCTATGTAAAAAAAACTCCTAGGTATTTAATGGATTCTGTGTCCCATTTCCATTCGTAGTGGTCTCTATTGTTTTGGGGAGGATCATAATTTAAGTTAGAACTTGAGTTTTGTTTACATTAATTTTGTAACCTGAAAAAGTGCCATAGTCTTCAAACATCTGTATAATTTTTGGTAAAGTCTGAGTAGGGTTCAGTATGGTTAGTAATAAATCGTCAGCAAACAAGGCCAGTTTCTGTTCTTTTCTTGCAATGGTTACCCCTTAGATAGCTTGTCTTGGCCTGATCCATTGGCCAAGTGGTTCAATGTATAAAGAAAAAATAAATAAATGCAGATAAATTACACCCTTGTCTCACTCCTCTTTCTAGTGCTATTGACTCAGTGAGAGCCCCATTAATCTTTATTCTAGCACTGGCTTGTGGTATAACCCTGCAATTATTTTGATTATAGATTTCTAAAAGCCAAATTTACTGAGCACTTTGAATAGGAAGGAACACCTCATCATGTCAAACGCCTTTTCTGCATCCAAACTCATCACCAAGGTCTCTTGTTTTTTCTGTAGAACATGTTGCATTACATGTAGCACTCTCCTTAGGCTGTCCTGGGTCTGTCTTTGTTTAATGAATCCAGTGTGATCCTTATGTATCAAAGGTGGTAAAATGATTTCCAGTCTCCTTGATATAATAGATGCAAACAGTTTGCAATCAATATTTAAGGCACTAATTGAGCAATAATTACTACATTCCAGTCTGTCCTTTCCTTCCTTTGGGATGATGGAAATTATTGCTTCATTCCATGAAGGAGGGACTGTCTTCTTTTGCGTCACCCAAGTGAACATCCTCAATAAGGCTGGGGTTAAGCAACTCTCCATTATTTTATACCATTCAGGGCTAAATCCATCTGTTCCTGCCATCTTTCCTTTTTTCAGTTTTTTAGTTGCCAGGTGGATTTCCTCTTTGGTTATTGGAGAAAGAAGACTATTATTTTGCTCATCTGTCAGTGTTGGTAGATTTAGCTGTGAGAAAAGCATCTATGTCTTGATTGTTATCCACATGGGCTTGAGAATAAAGCTTTAGGTAGTAATTTTGGAAGCACCGTTTAATTTTGTCATGTTCATTTTCAATTTTATTATTAAAAGGATTCTTACTTTTGTAAATGGTTCTCTCAGCCTGTTGTTTCCTAAGTTTATAAGAGAGAACTTTTAGAGATCTCCTGCCTGCTTCATAATACTGTTGTTTAGTTAATACTCCTTTTTTTTTTTTTTTGTACATCGATTGTATTAATGTCATCTATTCCTTTCTTCAATTGTATTATTTCAGATTTGATCTCATCTTCCATATTTTTAGAATGTTCCTGTTGAAGTTTGAGTAATTTCTCTTCTAAGCTGACCATTTTGAGAAGATTGGCTTTTTTTATGCAAAGAGATACTTATTTTTGTCACGGATTGATCACGGATCACGGATGGAAACACTCGGATGGAAACACTCGGATGGAAGGCTTGAAGTGACCATGTAGATCAGGGGTCTCAAACTCCGGTCCTCGAGGGCCGCAATCCTGCAAGTTTTAGATGTTTCCTTCTTCCAACACACCTGATTCAAATGATCAGCTATTCATCAAGCTCTGCAGAAGCCGGACAACGATCCTGATCATTTGAATCAGGTGTGTTGGAAGAAGGAAACATCTAAAACTTGCATAATTGCGGCCCTCGAGGACCGGAGTTCGAGACCCCTGATGTAGATAGAGACTCAGGCACAGACTGAACGGTGAGAAGTCCTCTTATACACAGAGTGATGACCCTAATGAATCGCAGATGTGTCGCCCACACACCTGCAGGGAATCAGTCACAGGAGGAGAGTTCCTCCAGGACACCCTCTGGTGGACACCTGGAGGAGAACATAAACAGAGAGCGAGGAAAAAAAAAAAAAAAAAAAACATTTCCTGACAATTTTCCCCTGAATTACTGCCTTAAATGCATCCCAAAATATTCCTGGGCTGACTTTGTCATTATCGTTGTATTCAAAATATTCCCTTATTGCCACTCTCAAGCGTTCTTAAGTTTTTGGATAGTTCAAAATGTTTGTGTTTAACCTCCAAGAGTGGATCTGTAATTCTTTGCGAGAAAGACTGCACATAAAAAGGATTATGGTCAGAAACTGTACAAAGCCCAATTTCACAATTTTGTATCCTGAACAAATAATTTTTGAACATAAATACATAATCCAAACGGGAGTAGACATTATGAACATGAGAAGAGTGAATATATTCCCTTTTAGTTGGATTAGTGTCTCTCCACATATCAAGGACACCTATATCCTCCATAAAATTTTTTCACTATATTTCTCGAGTCACCTTTTCCATTTGAAGAATCTAATTTTGCATTCAGAGTGATATTGAAATCTCCACCACATATTAAGGTTCCCTGACTTTTGGTTGTCATTGTTTCTAACATATGTGTATAAAAGGACCAGTTGCTGCCAGGGGAGACATACATGTCTAGTAAGGTTGTAAGAGTACCTTCAGTCCTACCCGTTGTCATTATATATATCTGCCTTCCTTGTCCCTATGTTCAGATAGATGTTCGTAATTTAGTGCCCCGGTTATCAGAGTTGCCACTCCTGTACGCCGTCCTGAAGTGCGAGAAGAATTTTTTAAAAAGCCCATTTTGTTAAATTTTAGTGTTCTACATCTGAAAGATGTGTTTCCTGCATCATAGCAATTTGTGAGTCTCTTGAGTTTAGAAAGGGCTTTCCGTCTTTTGACTGGTTTATGCAAACCAGTTACCAGTTTATGCAATTGTTACCAATTTTAGATGTTTACCTTGGCTTCTCAGTCCTCTCGTCAGTAGACTGTTCTGTCTGACTGCGTGGTTTCCAGTCTCTTTCTGTCATCTGCTTGCCAACAAGCTCTAGCTACCAAGACTCAGACGCATAGTTCCCCAGTCTCCAAATTGTCAGTCAACAGCCTTCCATGCCCCGGGTCCTACAACATTAAACAAGATGCGCTGTCCTGCCAGCATACCCCCAAGGGGTCTTCGACCAATGTAGACACCAGCTGACCCCCAACCTGCCAACCTTGTGGCAGCTGTTTTTCTGAGAATTAAGTCTCATCTCATTTCACTAATTTCAGACCCCATGTCACTATAAGCAAGAATGCACAGGTGCAAAGTGTGATTCTTTGGACAGGTTCAAGTCTCGTCTGCACCAATGACATAAAAGAGGCGACACACTGCTGGAATATGCAAACCATGTCGGAAGCAGGACTGACAAATGTTTCTATATAATATATATAACCCAGTCCGAACATACAGTGTTAAGCAAATTTATTAGACCACCTGTCTAACTTGTTAAACACTTTTTTGACCAGAAAAAAAAGTTTTCTGACTAAACTTGTCCTGTTTTAGGTCAGTTAGGATTACCAAAATTATTTTTATTTGCTAAATGGCAGAATAATGAGAGAGAGAATTTCTTAGAGATTTTTTTACTACAATTCTATCCAAAGCGACATACATCTGAGAGTAGATACAACATGAGCAAGGATCTAGTCAGGAGAAAACAACCTGGATAAGTGCCATTGAACAAGTTCAAGTGTGATAGAGTATTGATGCCAATTGCAGGCTGTGTGGGAGGTAACAGGAATTTTTCTTTCTTTCTTTCTTATTTTATAGTCTGTCAAATGCAAAGGTGTTCAGTTATTTCTTTCATCGAAGTCAGACATTTACTACATTAAGATTACCACGCCTTCAAACTACTTGGGAAAGCCCAGATGATGATGTCATGGCTTCTAAAGCTTTTGGCAACATTTGAGTTAATTGGAGGCACACCTGTAGGTGTATTTTAAGGCACACCTCAAATACACTGCTTCCTTTTGTGACAACATGGGAAAATGTAAGGAAATCAGCCAAGACACCAGGAAGAGAATTGTGGGTCTCCACTAGTCTGGTTCATTCTTGGGTACAATTTCCGGATGTCTGAAGTTTCCACGTTCATCTGTTGAAACAGTTATACGCAAGTACAAACACCATGGGAATGTCAAGCCATCATATTGCTCAAGAAGGAGACTGGTTCTGTGTCCAAGTGTTTTGTGCGAAATGTGCATGTCGATCTACATGGATATTAATGTCACCCGCTATAGTCACTTTATCTGTACTCAGCACTAAATCAGCAAAGAACTCTGAGAATTCAGATAGAAACTCATAGTAGGGGCCCGGTGGCTGATATATAACTAACAGAACTGGTTTTTGTGCTTTCCAATTCAAGTGAGTGAGACTAAGACTAAGGCTTTCAAACGAATTATAACTAAGTTTTGGTCTCTGGTTAATTAATAGGTTTGAGTGGAAGATTGCTGCCACCTCTCCCCCTCTGCCTGTACTTCTAGGTACATGAAAGCTAATATGACTGGGGGGAGTTGATTCATGTAGACTAACGTATTCTTCATGCTGCAGCCAGGTTTCAGTCAGACACATTAAGTCAATATGATGATCTGTTATCAGATCATTAACTAAAAGAGTCTTAGATGACAGAGATCTAATATTTAACAGTCCACATTTAATTGTCCTGTTTTTTGATTCTGATGGGAGTTGTATTAATTTGGAGAAGGTTGTTATGAACAGCCCTTCTATTAGTAAAGTTAGACTTATAAAGCCTGGGTGATCGGGGGGCAGACACAGTCTCTATAGGATATTGGGAGGGTGACAGCCATAGAGAAGCAGCAGAGAAGCGTGTTAGACTGCAATTCTGCTTCCTGGTCTCACCTCTGAACTGTCAGGGGTTTGGTTGTCTAATAAATTTATCCATATTCATAGACAAGAGAGTCGCACCATCCAAAGTGGGATGTATGCCGTCTCTCCTAATGAGACCAGGTTTTCCCCAGAAAGTTTTGCAATTGTCTATTAAGCCCACATTGTTTTCTGGGCACCACCTCGATAACCAGCGGTTGAATGATGACATGCGAATATACATGTCATCACTGATCAGATAGGGAAGGGGTCCAGAGAAAACTACGGAGTCCGACGTAGGTTTAGCAAATTTACACACCGACTCCCCGTTAATTTTAGTGACCTCTGATTGCCGTAACCGGGTGTCAGTACCGCCAACGTGAATTACAGTCTTACTGTATTTACGCTTATCCTTAGCCAGCAGTTTTAAATATGATTCAATGTCACCCGCTCTGGCCCCAGGAATGCAATTGACTATGGTCGCTGGTGTCTCTAGCTTCACATTTCTGATTATGGAGCTGCCAATTACCACAGTCCTGTCCTCAGCAGGTGTGTTGATGAGTGGGGAAAAACGGTTAGAAACGTGAACAGGGGGTGGGTGGTGCACCATGGGCTTCTGCTTAGGGCTATGCTTCCTACGGACCATCACCTAGCCAGTCGCAGTCAGAAAGGGCTATTTGGTTTGGAGAGAATTTTGTGGGTAATGTTGGCATGCTTTATAAAGGAATTTCTAGTGCTGTTTTACTGTACCCGAATGTCTCAAAAAATGTCCCTTAATTACGAGGGGTAAGACAAGGATGCCCCTTAAGTGCTTTTTTGTTTCTCATTGCTGCTTAGCTTTTGTTTTTACATATAGAGCACAATCACAATTTAAATGGACTAAGGATTTTCCAGCGAGAAATCAAAATTACGCAACTGGCGGACGACACTGTGTTATTTCTTAAAGATAAGGCTGAAGTGCCAAAGTCTCTCCAAAAAACCCAAGAATTTTCAGATGCATCTGGGCTTAGACTGAATATTACGAAGAGCGAGATATTATGTTTATATGAAACAAATGAAACGCCATACTGTAATGTTTCAATCAAAGAGTGTGTGAAATATCTGGGACTTTATATCACAAAAAATGCTGCTCAAAGGCAGTTGTTAAACCTTTCTCCCAAGATACAATTAACAAAATCCATTCTTAACTTGTGGTTGTAGAGAGACCTATCTACATATGGTCGGGTATTATTGATGAAAGCTGACGGTATTTCAAGATTTGTTTATCATTATGTATTGAAAGATCAATTTGTACAGATATTAATAAGGATCTGGTAAACTTTGTTTGAAAATACAAGCACCAATTTCTTTGAGGATTGGAATTCAATCAATTTTGCCGATTTAAATGACACATTTAAGATAAAATGATTTAAAAAGTATTTGGAAAAACCTACATCTTTATGGAATTTCATACCACACAACATATTTTTACAAATTGGAGGGTAACAATTCCTAATGAGCTGCAATTGGAATATTTCAAAATTACCTATCAAGATTTCAAAATTTCATCAGCAGTCACTATTGGCGTGGAGATCATGCTATGTGCACAACTTCTCTCCTCATAAAGAAATATTGTGGAACAATGAAAATATAACTGTTAAAAGGAACCAGAAAACTGGTTTAAAAAAAAAAAAAGTATTGTATTTGTCACGGATATGTATGATAGAAATGGAAACCTATATAATTATGAGTCTTTTATGACAGAGAAATCTTTTCCAATAAAATATGATGAATTTTCTGCTGTAATGAAAGCAACCCCTGATGGAATTCATGCTTTGATGAAGGCGTATTTATCATATCAGGTATTTACATATGCAATACCTGAGCTAAAGATAGCATCTTTCAACTTAACTAATGCAAAATGTACAAACAAAATAATAAGAAACACATTAACCAACCGTTCAAAATTAACACCAAGAGGAAAAATCTTTCTGGAATGCTCAAATACATCAAATCAATTGGAGCAAAGCTTGGTTCAGTCCATTTCTTTTTTGCATATCCAATAAAATAAGAGAAGTTCAGTTTAAAATATTACACAATATTTACCCATGCAATAGCATCATTTCCAAATTTGTGTAAATTGATCAGAAATACTCCTTCTGTAATTTAGAATTTGAGACGCTTCACCTTCTATTTTTTTCATGCAGTTATTTTTTGAAATTATGGAAAGACTTAGAAAAACGTATAAGAACAACTTTTGGATATAAAATCAATATTTTTGTTAAAGATGTCATTTTTTTACTTTGAAAATCAGATGCAATCCATAAACCATCTTATTAATGTACTTATTTTGTTAGGAAAGTTTTATATTCACAAAACAAAGTTTTCAAAAACGGTCCCCAAAATAAATATATTTTTAATTGAAATAAAATTATACATAGAAACATTAAGGAAAATGGAAAATAAAAAAAGTATTTGGACAGTAAAATATTATGATGAGCTATCCAGTATTGGTCATGAATAGATGTAAAATTGAGAATTCTTTAAAATAAAAGTGTAGCGGCACTCTGTTCCGTTCTTCTTTGTACCACGCTACGAAGCCAGTCTAGCAACTAATATTTGAAACGCGAGTGAGATGAGTTCTTCCTTGTAAATAGTTTAATAAAAAGAAAAAAGGATCAAAAATTACACATACTCACACGGTCAAAAAACTATGTTGCTTCCCACGTCTCTGGCTTCAATCTGAACAACAAGCCTCATCCACTACGTCACAGCGACGCAACATTATTTAATTGGAAGCACAAATCAAACTGCTCTCAACCTATCAGCAACAAGTCATGCATTTACTAAATGCATTCTTCCAAACCACAATGAAACTATCAGTTTTCAATATTACTATTCCAACCTTCAACTAAATTATTATCAAATATGAAATAATAATTTTGGCTCTAACAAAAAGGGACGTAAAATTGAAACATAGGTTAGGAGCTCAACAGCAAAGAACAAAAAATAAAAAGAATAAAATACAGAGAGAAACAAGGGAATTATAAGAATATTAAAGACATAATCAAATTATGAAATGTGTAATAAAATACAATAACGTAGGGTAAGTTGTATTCATGATGACATAAAATGTGTGTACTAAAAAAAAAAATAATATTAATAATAAATGAAAGAAGCTGGAATGTAAGATCTATTCCTGTATGTCCATTTGATAATTTTCTTTGTATTTTAGTTTGGTGTATGTACACTTACTGTTTGTTGTGTGCTTTTTTATGGTTGTTTTTTTCTGTAATTTGTTTTTGTTCATTTAAGCAAGAATGTTTATTTTGTATTTTGTATATTATGAATAAAAAAATGGGCTACAGAAATGCTCCTTCACAGCAACATGTGTAGGATTACACTTTGGTACACAAACATTGCTTATCCTCCCTCCTTCTTACCACTCTCCCTGCAATCTGTCAGCCTGTACAGTCCGAAAAGCGGCTATAGAGGTCCCAGAGTCCAGAACATATTTGTGCAGCAGTTTTGCGGCACCAGACCTAAAGGAAATCTGGACTGACAGCAGTGGCGGCTGGTTAATACAGGGCGCAAAGGCGCCACCCCACTACTAATGATCAGATAAAAAGTAGTTCTCAGGCGTAAAATTAAATTTGAAATAATTATAACAAAATAATAATAATATTAATAATAACGACCATAACGTCATTGTTTTGCTAAATTAACAATATTTGTATTATTAACAGATTTAATATTAGTCTTCACTGCGTGTTCACTAATTTTACACTTCCTGGATGCGGGGGCGCCGGCCACATACGTGTGTATGTAGCTCAAAAAAAAATTTCGTGATCATGTGACCTTGGCCCGAACTCTAATTGGCAGCTGCAGACTTTCTCACGGGGCGCAGCTCGGTGCGTCCCGGACCCTCCCACTTTTGCTGTAAGCAAATTAATTTTGTCTTTATTTGCTTTTGTCTTCTGTGGTTGGATGTCAAAACTGTCCTTAGACGTTCTTACGACTGTACTTTCTGACACGTCACACAGCCTTTACCCTCCTCTTCTACTAGATGACAGCTACTGTCGTGAAATACATTGGTCATGCTGTCAGTGGAGAAAAGACTGCTCCTAGAGAAGACTACATGTAGAATACATGTAACTCGGTTTAACCTCGGACAAATGTGACATAAGAACGCCCTAGTTTATTATTTTTAAAGTCATTTTTGGTCACACACCTGTCAGAGCACACCGCAGCCACCAAACAGCAGCTACTGCAGACTGCTATGTGGGGCGTTCAGGGAGCATCAGTAAATCGTACTGTCTGTCGATTAGAAAATGTTCAGCAAGTCATATGTTTTGCCTTTGACAAGGTGGGAGGTGCAACAAATGAGAAAGTGGGTCGTACTGGTGCTACCAGTGAAAAAATTAGTCTGGAGCCCTGAATAGTGTTTTTGTTTTTTTTCTTTTTTCTTCATTGTTTATGTTGTGTGTTTTGAGTTTGTACAGATCCTGTACATATTGATAAAAAGTTTGATGAATGGTATTGAAATTTAGTTATGGTAAGTCTTGATAATGTTAAATTAGATTATGATTACGGCTGCAGGGTGGCGCAGTTGGTAGCACTGTTGCCTCGCAGCAAGAAGGTTGCCGGTTCGCGTCCCGGTGGGGGCACTGGAATCTTTCTGCGTGGAGTTTGCATGTTCTCCCTGTGCAGCGTGGGTTCTCTCCGGGTTCTCCGGCTTCCTCCCACAGTCCAAAAACATGTTGAGGTTAATTGGTGATTCTAAATTGTCCATAGGTGTGACTGTGAGTGTGCTTGGTTGTCTGTCTCTAAGTGTGGCCCTGCGATGGACTGGCGACCTGTCCAGGGTGTCCCCTGCCTTCGCCCTAAGTCGGCTGGGATAGGCTCCAGCCCCCCCGCGACCCTAATGAGGATTAAGCGGTGTATAGAAAATGGATGGATGGATGGATTATGATTACAATATCCTCCAAAGGTAGACAATTTGCATTCCTGTAAATAGTTGTGCCTGATGGTACTCATATTCTAAATTCTGATTTTAAATAAAAGGTAATTTGCAGACTGTGGAGAGCTGAAACTGTGGCTTCCGCTGTACTGTCACTTTCATTCACAGCTTCTTTCAATAAAGCAATAGTATCAGTTCCTCCTCTCTGTTGTCTGTTTACTTTAATGATCTTTGCTATTATGTTACTGCCTAGAAGAGGACAGTTTAGACTATGTCGGCTGATTAGTATTGGCAGTTGATGTCAATATTTCACCATGTTGATAGTTAGCACTGTGGATTTGGAGCTCCACATCTGCCCAGCCATCGAAAGGGACATCTGTGCCATTAGCTACAGAGATTTTCAATGGTTAGTCAGCAAGGAGGGCTTCCAGCTGCTGAATTCAAACTCTGGGAATGGCCTTTTCCAGCCATGCTCTCCCTAACATTGTCACTTGGGCCCCAGAGACTGGCAGCATCTGGAGCGGGACTCCATTGATGGCACACAGGACTGTACATCTCTTCCCAAAAAGGTGTGTGACAGGCTTACTTAATGATGTTTGACACTGTGTATTTGGCTTTACAGATCTAGTGGGTGACCTTTGGTTGGGGCCACTCTGCTATTACGGTCACTGGCAGCCCTGCTCCAGTGATCTTGCCTCGTTTCCCAAAATCTTCCTTTGCCCTGTTGGGCGGGTGGTGGTTGAGCTAGAGTCCCTGGGTGTCACTCTTTATTTGCCACCTGTGACAGGTGTTTGGTCAGAGAGGACAGCTGTATAGTCAGTTCTCTAATGGCATCTAATAGCCAGCAAGTCAATGACCACTTGATCTTGTTTTGTAAAGTCACTATTGTCCAGCTGAGCTGCGTTTCCAGTAACTGCTCGAGTCTTAAATGCTGTACCTAAGCATCTCAGTCTTTCTGTTTCCTCAGTGGTAGACTTAATTATCTGCTCTAGCAGAAAAGCATCTGCAACCTGTGAGAAAAGGTTTAATGTCATGCCTGATGTAATTGTGCTTCTAATTCAACCCAAGTCAAGTCTGTGTGCCTTGTACAAGCTGTCATAGCTAAAACCTGCACCAGATTGCTGTGACTCAAAAAGAGCATGCTGTTTTAACCCCATGATCCTGTACAACAACTGCTGTGTTCTCTCTTTCTCTTGCTATTTTGTATTGCTTAATTCTTGAAAAAGCTCAGTACTGTTTTTGTCTCTCATATGAGAGTGAAGAAACCTCTTTAACCCATCAATGGTTAAGTAAATGGTCTGCACTTATGTAAGTGTATGTTGCCAACACTAGAAACTGTAATACAAAACAGTGTACTCTAAACTGGTACCATGCCTGGCAGCCAGCGATAAGTAATTTGTGATAAGAAACGTCTGTGGTTATGCTGTTGTCGTGGTTGACTCCGAATTTGGGTAATTAATGGTTTTTAAAGCTGAATGAAATTGTGATTAATAATAAAGAGATTTTGATCTGGGCAACATGCTAACTGTGGTCCTCTGTTTGATGATCCATAGTCTCACAGTTTTTGTGGCTACACAGAGCTCTCTAGCATGTGTCACTTGCTGCTGGTCCAGATTGCCCCTAGGTCTGGTGCTGGTAACAACTGGGGGCTCGTCTGGTATTTTGTCCAGTGCTACTGTAACAGGGTATATGTGTATATGTGTACAATTCCACTTGCTGTAGTTTAAATGTTATATTGATTTGTTGTCAGCTCAGTGGCGCCCTCTCGGGAGCTGTGGTGTGCTGCTGGTACTGGTGTCACACTGTCAGTTCCTGAGAGGCATGCATGAGGTAGGTTGTAGAGCACAGCACGGGCTCATGAATGGTTGTTTTGTGGGTTTTCCTTTGTTCATCTTCGGAGTATAGGTGCATAATTAACCACATGAATGTTCATTGGAGTGTGTTGATATGTGTGTTATCACACATATCAATATAGCTAAAATGACCGTGCTGCTCCCTTCATAGAGTGCTGTGCACGAGACGCCCGAGCCCGCTGACCAGAGTGTTTTTCTGCTTAGTTTTTTTACTGGGTTTTAACATCATTATTATAATAAACTGACTGTCAGTTCCTGAGAGGCGTGCACAAAAGTGCTGTACACGAGACGCCCTAGCCCACTGACCAGAGTGTTTTTCTGTATTGCAAGATGGATCAATAAATGGTAAAAGACATCCGACTTCTAAATAAAAAAATAAACACAACGCAAACTTGAGGGGTTTTGAACCAGCCAGTGACGAGTGTGACTGAGCATGGTTACAATACTGCCAGGTGGGTGAAAAGACGACAGAAACCTGTGTCCAAGGCTTTAGGGAAGGCTGCATTGAGTGCATCATCAAGCCAATGCACATCACCTGTGTTATGTCAAAATAGTCACTGTCACCCCATGATAGACGCTGGTCTTTTCAGATCCCAAAGAGACTTTCTGATCTGAGTGCAGATCAGCTGGAAACAGCTGCTTCTTCAATTGGTGATGGTAGTGGGACTCATAACATTGATGACCTGCTGTTGAAAGACATCAGCACACAGGTGGGGCTGAAATGGCTTCATCCCTGGAATCATGAGATGCATATTGAAGTCAGCAAAGGCGCCCCACTCCACCCAATCCTGACCGCCCCTATTCGGGCACTAATCCATTTACATCAACCAAAGACATTCCCATATGTCCACCACACACTAACAGAGACATTCAGGCGCAGTCACCCTAATCCTTTGACAGGGAGGTGCAGACTAAACCCCCCTGTGGAGAGAAGGGACATTTCCAAATCACCTCCACTCATGGACAGAAACTCTGCTACACCAACAAAGAACCACACCCCTCCAGCGTCAGCGCAGTCGCCTGCAGTAAGTGCCAATGGTACTCACTGGGGCATTGTGAGTTTGATTAAATATGGGGTTTGTAAGGGTTTGAATAAAGGTTTCACAAAGTCTGAAGAATTATTTGCACAGTGCTTAAAATAATGAAGCCTGGTACATTAAAAAAGATGTTAACTAACAAAGATGACTTAGTGGTGGCTGTGGCTCAGGTGGTAGAGCGGTCCTCTAATTGCAAGGTTGGCAGTTCGATCCCTGCCCCTCCATAACCAAAGTGTCCTTAGGCAAGACACTAAACCCAAAGTTGTTCCCAATGGCAAGCAAGCTCTGTCTCCATTAGTATATGACTGTGTGTGTGAATTTGTGAATGGGAAAACATTGTAAACCACTTTGAGTACTGCTAAGGTAGAAAAGCGCTATACACTCACCGGCCACTTTATTAGGTACACCTGTCCAACTACTCGTTAATGCAAATTTCTAATCAGCCAATCACATGGCAGCAACTCAATGCATTTAGGCATGTAGACATGGTCAAGACGATCTGCTGCAGTTCAAACTGAGCATCAGAATGGGGAAGAAAGGTGATTTAAGTGACTTTGACCGTGGCATGGTTGTTGGTGCCAGATGGGCTGGTCTGAGTATTTCAGAAACTGCTGATCTACTGGGATTTTCACGCACAACCATCTCTAGGGTTTAAAGAGAATGGTCCGAAAAAGAGAAAATATCCAGGGAGTGGCAGTTCTGTGGGCGCAAATGCCTTGTTGATGCCAGAGGTCAGAGGAGAATGGCCAGACTGTTTTGAGCTGGTAGAAAGGCAACAGTAACTCAAATAACCACTCATTACAACCGAGGTATACAGAATAGCATCTCTGAACAAACAACACGTCGAACCTTGAGGCGGATGGGCCACAGCAGTAGAAGACCACGCCGGGTGCCACTCCTGTCATCTAAGAACAGGAAACTGAGGCTACAATTTGCACAGGCTCACCAAAATTGAACAATAGAAGATTGGAAAAACGTTTCTGGTCTGATAAGTCTCTATTTCTGCTGCGACATTTGGATGGTAGGGTCAGAATAAAGGTCCACCCCTTTATGACCACAGTGTACCCATCTTCTGATGGCTACTTCCAGCAGGATAACGCGCCATGTCATAAAGCGTGAATCATCTCAGACTGGTTTCTTGAACATGACAATGAGTTCACTGTACTCCAATGGCCTCCACAGCCACCAGATCTCAATCCAATAGACCACTTTTGGGATGTGGTGGACCGGGAGATTCACATCATGGATGTGCAGCTGACAAATCTGCAGCAACTGCGTGTTGCTATCATGTCAATATGGAGCAAAATCTCTGAGGAATGTTTTCAGTACCTTGTTGAATCTATGCCACAAAGGATAACGGCAGTTCTGATCGCAAAAGGGTGTCCAACGCAGTACTAGCAAGGTGTACCTAATAAAGTGGCCGGTGAGTGAAGATCTGGTGATTGAGCAGGCCAAGGCATGGTTCAAATGTTCAAATGTTCTGGTCCAGGCTTTTTTTTAAAGTTATTTTTCTGGCCTTTGTGCCTTTATTTGATAGTGAAGTGAGAGAGAGACAGGAAAGTGGGGGAGACGAATGGGGGGAGGACGTGTGGGAAAGGGCCATAAGCGGGATTCGAACTCATGACCTCCATATCGGGACTGTAGCCCTGTACATGGGACGCCAGCTCAAACAGGTGAGCTATAGCGGCGCCCCTGATCCAGGCTTTAACTGACCTTGCCCTGTGGCAAGGGGCATTGTCTTGTTGAAAATCCAGTCATTCAAGGCAGGAAAGAGTTTTCCAGCTGATGGAAGAAGAGTGTTTTCAAGAGTAGCGCTGTACATGACCTGGTTCATTCGCCCATCACACAATTGCATTTGCCCTCTTGTAGGGTGGAAAGACGTTTCCTGCCGTGACCAGCTCGCAGTTTGGTAGTACAATGTTTGGATTGTTTTTTCTTAGTGTAATGAATGGCTGTCTTGGAGAATTTCAGTTTTTTTGCTACCTGTCTCTTACTCAGGCCAGTTTCCAGCAGTGCCAAGATGGCTGCCTTTGTGGCTTCACATAATTCTTTTGTTTTTGGCATTATGAGAGAGCTGACAACTTCTGAGTCGTGCTACGACTTGAATGTAAGCAGAAAACCGCTCTAGGCCTTTGCATGTGCAGTGCTGCTTTTGACATGAAATGGCCTCTGGGAATACAATTAAGCTTAAGCATGTCAAACAGGACACAAAGTATTATGTAATCAGCACATTTTTTGTTGTGTTCATTGTATTCTTCAGGTAATATACCTTTAGTAGTACCAGGCATTAAAATGAACAAGAAACTGTAGAAAACAAGGGTGGTTGAATATTTTTTCCATGACTGTATATAAAGTTTAAAGTTTAACAGGTGCAGCTGTCAGTTAGAAATAAGCAGCTGCACTGATCGGTAAAATAAATATATAGTGCACGTTTAACAGTTTTCTAACAGCATTCCTGTGTTGCACCATTTGCAGTAGCAACGCTTTTTACTGTCATAATTTTTTATATTCCTCATTGTTCTTCATTACAACAACCTGTTGATTGAAGCAGCTGCACATGATCGTTTCATTTTTGGTGAAACAGGCATCATATGACACGTTAAACGCCCCCTTTTGCGTAAATGCGCACAGAGTTAACCACCTTAGTGATACCCATGATCTCTCACTGGGGCTTCAGTTTTTGTCGAGCCGGCTTACACAAAGAAAATCCAACAATGTCAAACTTGCTTCGTAGCACAGCACTCAGGTCAGAGGCTCAAGGAGAGAGGCTGAGGGAATATAGATGGAGTGTGGCGTGTTGAGTGGCAGGCAAGGCATCGCAGCTGGGATGAAGTTGTTTGCCGGTGCAGGCCAGGTGTGGGTTTCAGCACATGATCCAGCACTTATACAGTGATCCAAGCGGCTCACAGGCAAGGCAAGCATGTAGATCTGGCAAGCAGAGCAGGCAGGTGTGGTCACAGACTGAACAACGACTTTAAATGTGTGGCGAGAACAAAAGCGAAACAAGAATTCATAGAGTTGCTGGTTTTGACTAACTGAGTGTAGCGTTTAATGGAGCAAGAGTCAGGAGCTGATAGGTAGACTATGGGAAGGGACAAAAACTGGAGATCACAACACTACAGGGAATATTAATAATATAAATAGAGAGCGTGTCAGGACCTCCACCTTGGGCTCCACCTAGTGGCAGTACCTTCCCCCTCACCTCGCCTCTCCTCTCCTCTCTCTCTTTCCCTCGGGTGCCGGTGAGCAAGGCACGTGAGCCAGGTGCAACTAATCTACAATTAGCCGATCAGTTCCAGCTGCGGCGGGAAGTGGCTCATTCAGTCATTCTCATCACCGCTCCATAAAAGATGCCAGCAAGCCACTTACCAACGCCGGTTTGTAAACCGAGCTCATTCTGCTGCTCCAAGCCATTTAAAGAATCCGTCCCACTCCGACTCACCTGCTGTCATCATTGGCTCCTTTCATCAGCAAGACCCCCACTCAGTTTCGGTTTCAACTACCTGGAAAATGCACCATTCCTCCAGAAGACTCACGTGCCTCACCATCCTCCACCTGCTTCGCCATTCCCCATTCATTCTGTTCGTAAGCTAGTCTCTCACTAAACCTTAGTTAAAACCTTGAATATTTTTTGATAACGCTTAGTGTAGGGTAGATACTAAGATATACTTATTTCCACACCAAAGCAAGTGATTGCATTAATTAAAATTATTAAAACCAACCTTTAACCTTCTTACTATTATTGTTATTGTTATTATTATTACTATTACTACTATTATTATATATTTAACCCCTATCTCTGATATATAAATATATATATATATATATATACATATGTCTTTTCTATATACCCCCCATTTAGAAGCCCATTTTCATATTCTGTTTGCACTATTTCTTATATTTATATGTACATTTTTCATTTTTTTCTCTCGTATATGTGTATCTCTGTTTAATGCTGCTACCAACAACGTAAATTTCTCCACTGTGAGATAAATAAAGGCATATCTTATCTTATCTTATCTTATCTTATCTTAAATTATGCGTCCAGCGATGTAATCTCAGTCAGCACAATAATTCTAATAAATTGTTTACTCTTGGTGATCAGTCAAGAGTGTTTTATAAAGTTAAGGGAACTAACTTAGAGCTTCGGTAACTAAAGATCAGAATACGTAAAGTGACTGAATATAAGCCAGGGGTCTCGAACTCCGGTCCTCGAGGGCCACAATCCTGCAAGTTTTAGATGTTTCCTTCTTCCAACACACCTGATTCAAATTATCAGGATCGTTATCCGGCTTCTGCAGAGCTTGATGAATAGCTGATCATTTGAATCAGGTGTGTTGGAAGAAGGAAACATCTAAAACTTGCAGGATTGCGGCCCTCGAGGACCGGAGTTCGAGACCCCTGATATAAGCTATAGGAAACACAGGAAACAACTGTATACACACACAACATTTATTACTAACTAAAACAAACAAACAAATAACAACAACAAACATAAAATAGAAAATACAAACAATGATGGAAATGCTGGTTGAGAATATGAGTGTGAAAAACCTAATGTGGAGGAGAATAGTGGCTTGGAGACTTAAAAGTACTTCCACCTGAAGCAGCAGATAATCTGTTAAATTTGGAATATTGGTCGAAAGGCCAATTGTAATCGTGAAACACCCGTTTAGAGACAGAAGCTCGATACTTGCAGTTTCCTTGGCGGGTGCAGCAGCGTCTGGAGTTGGGAGACAAGGCCTTCAGCTGGAGTTGGATCAGGGTGTGCAGTTGGAGTTGCTAACATTGGCCCAAAGTGGGAGATTCTATGGCCTTCAGAAAATCTGCAGTCTTTCGGGTGAAATGCCTTTTAATAGTAAAACTACTGACCAATCACAGCGAGCTCCCCTCCCAGAGGGGCTGTTAGATATGATACCCCTGTATCACAGGGGGGTCATGAAGTGGTCATGAGGTGGTCAGAGTTTTGCTCTGAAAGTAACAATGTTCCTTCAGAACTATATGTACTTTCAATTATACAAAGTTAAACATACTGAAAATAAATATATCATATCTAGTGGTTCAAAGAGTCCAAACATGATAAATCTATCTCGTACGGTTACAAAGATAATGCAGATTTGGGAGATGTGATTATGTAACAAGCTGATAAATTAAAGAAAGACTTAATATAATTGTTATTAAGTTTTGGAGTATTTATCAGAATATGATATACCATAACATTTAGCAATTAAACTTACCATAAGATAATAAGGAACATCCTCTGGTACTGTGTCTTCACTGTTCATTCATAAGTTCAGTTGTTAAGTTCAGTTGTTGCATGACACAGGAAATGAGGGGTCAGCAGAGCAATACGTTAAGCCCGGGGCACTACATTGCAGCCGGCCATCTGTTAAGGTCCGCGTGGTTGAATGTTTTTCTTTGTCTTCCCCCAAAAGCTTCTTTGTGTTAGATCCTCTGAAGCTCTGATAGGTGTGATAAGGGACTTTCCAAGTGAGCTCTGCTTGTCCTGGCTTCGGCTCCCCCGAGTCTGTAAAGCTGATTTACATGACCCTGTGACCAACAGAATAGTTCTGTCTTTTATGAAATGAATGAAATGAAATGAAAAATACTTTATTTATCCCAAAAGGGAAATTCAATAAATGACATGTGACTTGTGAGCTAGGAAGTTCGAATGAAGTCTCTTGAATCCTTTTAACATCTGTGTCAGTCCATATCCTACACTTAGTCATGCCGTTAGTTTGGCTTAGTTTCTGTTTGTAATTTTTGAGTAGTGTAAGTATTTCACTGGTCTACTTGAGAACCCTCTTGAGCTAGTTCTCGTTCTGTACTGCATCTTCAGTATCTTATTAAAAAGATCTTGTATTGTAAAAGAAAACAGTTTTTGTGCTGTACGTTCTGTTTGCCGTGTCTTTTGTCCGCACCTGAACCTCTGAACCTGATTTGTAACAGTACGATCCAGCCATGATGAGTTCAGTGGGCAATACGACCGGCACTGAGCAAGCGTATGCAGCACCGTCAGTCGAGCAGGCTATGGTTAGCCACCGTGCTATCCTTAGTCAGCATGATAATTTAATTAAGAGATTAGCAGAAAGTATTAATGTGTTGATCAGTTCTCACAACTCACGGGAAGAGTTACGGACTAACTTTGCCATGGCAATGAACATTTACAGCATTCTCATACTTTTTCACAAAGATCATTGGATCATAACATAGAATTATTCTAACATTCCCTCCTGTTATGATTACAATGTCCTTTGTTTTCAGATGCTTTCACATGTGAACACAAAACCCCAAGACAGATATTAACATTAGGGGAAACCATCCACATTGTCCTGCTGTCTCTCAGCGACATCTCACGTGGAGCGTGTCAGCATCTCATGAGGCGACATGAAAAAAAAGGAGAGAGATGAATGATTCGAGAGTGTCAAAGAGGAGAAACACGAAAAACACATTAGTGATAAACATGTGGTTATATATGATCATCATTATTAGACAGATAAAAATAGAGGAAACAAAAAAATTATTCTTGAATGTGTGTACATCCCTGGATAACGTCACTCACTTACACTTCATTAGATTTTCATAAGAGAGATCATAAAAGGTTTACTTCACATTCTATTTACACTTGGTCTTCTTCAGCAGATGAGTCGACAGGAGGGTCCGTGCCTTCCTTGGACCAGAACATACTGTGCAACTGTGGAATGAATAGCATTAGTTAATCATAGCTCTGAGACATGGTATGACACATGTAGTGAACAGACAAAAGAGGATCAGAACAGCTATCACTGGCATAGCAAATTTCATTACAACATGGAACCATGGTCCAATTTTAAGCCAATGCCACAGATCCCAACCAAACCCATCCGGAGAATCTCTTTTTAGGGCCCGAGCACTACAGTGCGTAGGATCCTCTTGAAACTGAAAGGATTATTAGGGCCCGAGCACTACAGTGCGTAGGACCCTCTTGAAACTGAAAGGATTATTGTTAGGGTCCGAGCACTACAGTGCAAGGACCCTATTGTAACCGTTGTGATTATTATTATTATTATTTATTATTTATTATTATTTTACTGACTTTTGAAACGCGATTTTGACGGCCTTAACATGCAGGAAAACTCACCAAAATTGCCACACACACCAGGACTGGCGAAAAATTTGATATTTTAATGGACTTGGACATGTCACTGCCAAAATGGCTCCACAGCGCCACCTTGAAAATTTCAATGAAGTCCTATCGGAAGCACGTACGACCTACAGCTACGCAATTTGGTAGGCATATAGAGCTCGTCGGCACAAACAAAGTCGTCTGTCCGCTCCAAGCTCTAAAATGCAACACGGCTCAACTGCGCCCCCTACAATATTTCAACATAGTCCCATTACGGCTACGTTTCACCTACAACTACGACATTCGCCACACATGTAACAACTCGTGACGCACAAAAAAGTCCATTAGCATGTTTCTGTAAACCCAACAGGAAATCCGCCATGTTGGAAAAACGGCGAGCATGCCAAGCCATTTTTGGCCATTTTCGAAATCGAACTCCTCCTACAGGGTACGTCATACACACCTGACAAACAAGAGTTTCCACCCCGGCCAACACGCACGCCACCGCGGCTCACCACTAAACAGGAAGTGGCTCGTAACTAGGCCACACTTGCTCCGATCTACCCCAAACTCGACAGTCCCGCCCGGAGCAGGTTTGCGCCACACCCATGCGCGAAGGCCGACAAGCGTAGGGCGAGGACCCATCTATCGCTGCTTGCAGCTTTAATTTGTTTCTTCTTCTTCTTCTTCTTCTTCTTCTTCTTCTTCTTCTTCTTCTTCATGGCCATAAACAATTGCATTTTTGAGGGCTTAAACATACCAGAAACAGATAGTCTTCACTGCTACATTTACCCAGAACGTTTTTTAAAACATCAAAAAACAACAGCCTCTCTGATCCCAGAGTAGGAGTGTAAACATTTATGAAAACCATTTTTATTCTCTCAAATTCAGCACTAAGCTTTAACAAACGACCTGGGACTATTTCATCAACAGAAACAGAGCAAGGCAGGAAATCTCTGGAGAAGAGAATCCCAACTCCTCCACTGTTGCTGCTCTTATGACTCAGAAAAACCACTCCAGGCCACTCCCTCTTCCAGACACACTCCATATCTGAGGTACTGTGGGTCTCTTGGAGGAAAACAACATTAAACTTTTTATTTTTAAACAGGGTAAACAAATAAGCTCTTTTAGCATCCTCTCGAGCACCATTGATGTTTAAAGAACCCAGCTTCACTTCACTCATAATAATATGAAAGCTGCATCCTAACAACAACAAAAGAAAAAAGAGAAACAGGGATGGAACAAGCTTATTCATAACTGACTATTTGTGTTTGAACCTTCAGTAACAATTTCTTAAGCCGGAAAATTTCCAGATCAGTGAAACAAGGCTTCCCAAATTTACCAGCGTTTTTCATAAAAAACCTGACTGAATTATGAAAAAGTTCCAGGTCTGGAAAAAAATCCTCCACTTTCACAGCTCTCATCCCTTTGGTTTCTCTGAGAAAAGATCGTATATTCTGAAAAGAGTAGCCACTCTGCGCTTCCACCTCCATAGTATTATTTTCTTCATCGCTCTCTGAGTGCACTGTGTGTTCTCCTGAGAGGGTGTACACACTGATTCTTTCTTTGAAAGCCTCTTTGTTTTAACATTGTGAACTTTAGCTTCTGAGCTCTTTCGTTTAGCAGATAACTTAAACAAATCATCATCATCATCCATGACATATTCGTCATCTAGGACAGACTCTGCCACTCCGGTTGCAGTCTGTCCTGTCTGTTCCTGAAACTCATCAGGCTGCCTCTGAGAGAGGTCCACTTCTCCAACCTGAGCAACACTAGCATCAAAACTGCCACTCGCTGCCCCGTCGTCACTGTTCTGTGTGTTCTGTGTGTCTGCTGCGTCTTTCTCTGCGTTTGAAACATTATTCTCTGCATCAGTCTGCACGTTCTCAGCATCACTCTGCCTGTTCTGTGTATCAGTGTGTGCGTCAGTGTGCGTGTCACTTTGCGCTGCAGACTGACCGTCAGGAGGCTCGCCTGCAGAACCAGCAGCCTGACGGTCCCTCTTTCGCTCTGGGCACGAGCGGACCAGATGTCCCTCCAACCCACAACCAAAGCATTTCAGACTGTCAGAGGACACATGCACAGTGTAATCAAATCCATCAATCCGAAAACGTAAGGCCAAATTCAGCTCCTCATTGTTATTCTTTAAGATCATAAACACTTGTCTTCTGAAAGACATGACGTGTTTAAGGTGCGGAGACTTACACCCGAGGGGGATCAGTTTAATGGGTGACATCAGCTGCCCGTGTCGGGCCAGCTCTCTCTCTAACAGATCATTTTTTAAAAAAGGAGGAACATTAGAAATGATCACCTTCTTAGCGGGGCTGACAAGAGAAAACACCGGAGTCAGTGTTCCTTGGATCACAACTCCACTCTCAAGCACCTGATTCACTTTATCAACGTCATCAAGAAAAATAACAACCGCACTGTTCATCCGTGAGGCAGACTTCACACTATCATATCCCACCACCTCACTTACAGCCAACCACACTCCTCAACTGAAACACCCACAGCCGGAGAGAGTTTCACGGCATGCCGGCGAGTCAGCGTCTCAAAGCTTTTCGCCATGTTCAGCCGTGTGGCTGCGGCCGCCACACAAACAAAGAAAACCTCCTCAAAAAGAAGTCAAGAAAAGATTTGATGACAGAGAAGTTAAGCACAAACACATTAACCAACAGCCAGTAACAGAGAAAAACCAAAAAGGTTTGAAAATACACACAAACTTCTAACAAACGCTTTCCGAAGCACTCGCCGTGTCACTCCCAGCATTCACTCAGAGAGAGAGAGAGAGAGAGAGAGAGAGAGAGAGGCTGAGGTTCAGGCTGGGTGAGAGGGAGAGAAAAGTGAGCCAGGCAGGGGCTGAGGCCTGCGCCCATAAGTCTATCTAGACTGCCAAGAAATTACCAAAAACACACCTGGGGGGCCAGTTTGAATCCTGCTTGTTCCTAATTACTTGTGACACTTTAAACCAGTACATATGCATAACAGCAACCAATACAAGATAGAAATGTGATGCAGGCTACATTCAGAGCCAAACTTAGAACATTAAGTGAAGATGAAGAAGAAAAAGATTATGACAAACATCAGGATTATTGTTATTTATTGATACAGCTTGAGTTCTGTCATGTACAGGTATAAAAAGTTACATTTTTATGTGAACTTACAATTATTTAACTAAATGAGAATTATAGGAGGAAAAAGGTGAAGAAGAAATCAGAGCACAGACACATCCAGCCCATTTTATATTTTTTAATATTCTTAAAACCACAACAGTGATAACAGCAGCAACAGTAAAAGAAAAGAAAATTTGTAGCAGCAGTATCAACAACAGTAACAATAATAATAGCAGCAACAGTAATCATAATAGTTATAACAATACAGAGGGACCTGACTTTATTATTATTATTGTTATTGTTATTATTATTGTTATTATTATTAATAATAATAATGATAATAATAGAAGTAACAGATGCAGTACACTTGCTAAACTTCTTCAGACTATAATAAAAGATTTTTTTTATTGAAATGAACATGACCAGTACTACCTCCAGACTAGGAAATTTTACAGTGATTAATATTGTGTTGTAAGATTTAAATAAGTAAACATTTGTGCTCCATGTGCCTTCTCAAACCTGACTGCCTCTGCCAGCAGTGTGCTGTCATCGAGCTCAGCAGACTCAGAAGGGTGAACGAAGGTGGGTGAGGGCTCTGTGCTGCCTCAGTTAACACGATCAGATGGATGAGGATGGCTGATGAGGCCTGCAGCCATGCATGTGCCTGAGTTAAAAGCAAAACACACACACACACACACACACACACACACACACAAAAAGCAGAACAAACAAACTTCACAAGTACTGAAGAACAATAAATACTAACCATGAAAAATATGTTATACAATTAAATATTTGCTTACAAGGCTTGGCTTTGAAGAGGGACACCAACGACTTTTCTGGTCCGGCAGCTTTCTGACCAAATAGCAGAAAGAAGAGGTGGAAGGCCTGTGAGAGGAGAGAGCTGGGTGGAGGTGACCATCAGGTGGTGGGGACTTTTTCTCTTCCTTCATGTCAATGGCAATTCTGCCAGAAGGAAAGTTGCTGAAATAAAACATTTCTGGCCTTATCCAGCACTGTCTGGGGTCAGAGGTCACATCCATGGCTTTCCTTTGTTAAGTCTCTTCACATTTGTAGCCTCACATGTATCTATGGGGAGAAAGTACTCTGAATTTAACATAAGAAAATGTACCACACTCAAGTAAAAACCCTGCATTCAAAAAAATGGATACACAAGTATTCAAATCAAATACACTTACAGTAACTACTTTCTATTCTGTTGGGTGGGTTATTCCATGAAAATTCATCCAAATGTATTTATGGATCATATTTAGTCACAACAGTATGTATCTGCAGAATAAGTAGCAATAAAAGCTGTAAAATAAATATACTTGGGTAAAAGGTACAATATTCCCTGCTAAAATGCAGTGGGGCAGAAGTATGAAGTCGCATGAAATGTAAATACTGAAGTAAAGTACAGTACAGGTGAGCTCACAGTGAAATGCAATAGTAATCTAGGTCCTAACTTTAACTGTTCTGCCCACATATTTGTAACTTATCGTTCATTTCATGACTTATCCAGCTCGCTAACGTCATCAACAGACAGACTAATTATCAGATATACTGGCAATAAAGAAAATTAGCAAAAAGTATCAACATCGCTATGGAAAGCAAACTGTATAAGCGTACCGGTACCGGTAGCGTCATTGTGTACTTTTTACTGAGGGACAGCATCAAGTAAGTCATTAGAAATATATACATGTGTGTCCCGTGTACTTGTACTGACAAAAATTATAAAACATTCATTTACTTTTGGAGTTGTTGGGGAAAAATTGAGCAGTTTAATCCGACATTACTGTGTGACGGTTTGAATTTGGTGTCCGATTCGTCAATTCTTGGTAGCAAAGGGGTGGGTATTCGTAACAATCTGAGCACTAATTGGCCAGAGAGCGAAACGTACCTTGATAGCAATAAGTGCGCTAAGTAGCCAGATACTGTGGTAGCGATACGAGCACTGATTGGCCATCATATTGCGGCAGCGATACGAGCGCTTATTGACCCACATTTGTGGTAGCGATACGAGCGCTGATTGGACGGAGAATAGAATTCTTGGTAGTTTCTGGGGAGCAGACGAGCGTGTGATTGGCCGTCACGACCAAGAATCACCTTGACTCAGGGGTGGCAGGGAGGGCTGAAGCAGGGATCCTGACAAATATTTGCAGATCAACCAAATAAATTAACTAGGATTGTAAATTTAATAGTTCTGGTTTAATTTGTATATAAAAAGCAAGGCTAATTTAGGAGAAACAATACAAATTTTAAAATTTTGAACTTACAGAGTACTCAATTTGTTACCATCCTTTCCCATCCTTAAATTAAATCTTTCCTGCATGATTCATTACAGGGCTAAGGATACAGCAGTAAAATAGTTCATATTTTTCGCTGATTAAATCATGTTTTTGGTAAGATCTCCACAGTATTCATTTATTTATTTGTTTGTTTTTTTTTAATATTCCTGTAACACCTTACAATTTAATTCAGTATAGAATGAAAACCTAATGAGGTTTACTTTTTTCTTCATATTGAAAAAAATAAAAATAACATATATCCAAAATAAGTTTTACACTTTAAATTACAATAAACAGGGATTTGATTTCAGTACAATACTATGCTAACAGTCTATTCACTAGCAGTGCAACACAAATTAAACATGCTGTTCCAAAATCCATACAGGCCAATGAGTCACAGGTAAAAGTCTGTGACTAAGTTGAGCTTTTGACCAGAGTTTGACTGTGGATGAGCTGGAGTTTTGTCCTTGTGAGTTTGCCCTCCATCTGGTTACACAGTTTTCTGTCACACTGTAACTATGGCTCATTACACCAAGACTCCATCTGCCAGAACGAACACCTGCAGGGCAGACTGCCACTGAATGTGACACCTGATATCAACCCTGTCTCCATGTTCTCCCTCTGTATCTTAGCCAAACTCATTTATTGTGCACAGGCACACACAGAGACAAGCAGTGACAGTACTATGTAACAGGATGAACAAGGTGATGTATTAATTATATGTAATATTAGTGTAGGGTTTTAGTGTGGAAAATAAGATGTACTTATTTTCACACTAAAGCAAATGATTGCATGAATTAAAATTATTAAAACCAACCTTTGAATTATTCGTCCACCGATATAATTTCAGAGTCAGCATAACAATTCTAATAAATTGTTACTCTTGGTGATCAATCAAGAGTGTTTGTAAAGTTAAGGGAATTAACTTAGAGCTTAGGTAACTAAAGATCACATACGTAAAG